>NW_026907975.1:300000-447500 GCF_033978785.1 Entelurus aequoreus
CCTACAACTACAGCACCAGAATTGTACTGCTGAAGCAAGTCCGTTTTTTGGCATTTTTACGACAGGGTCCCCCCTTACGACATTTTAGCAAAAAATGTTTTTCTTAAAAAATGCATTTTCTTACATTTTCTTACATTTACGGGTTTAGTCGGGACTCCTGATGACGTTTTGAGACATCTCCTACAACTACAGCACCAGAATTGTGCTGCTGAAGCAAGTCCGTTTTTTGGAATTTTTTTTTGTAAAAAAAAAGTTTTCCCAAAAAAAGAATTTTATGCCATTTTTAGGTTTTGTAGGGACTCCTGATGACGTTTTGAGACATCTCCTACAACTACAGCACCAGAATTGTACTGCTGAAGCAAGTCCGTTTTTTGGCATTTTTACGACAGGTCCCCCCCTTACGACATTTTAGCAAAAATTGTTTTTCTTAAAAAATGCATTTTCTTACATTTTCTTACATTTACGGGTTTAGTCGGGACTCCTGATGACGTTTTGAGACATCTCCTACAACTACAGCACCAGAATTGTGCTGCTGAAGCAAGTCCGTTTTTTTTGAATTTTTTTTACGACATTTTGCAAAATATTTTTTTCCCGTAAAATATGCATTTTCTTCTAATTTCTTCCATTTTCGGGTTTAGTCGGGACTCCTGATGACGTTTTGAGACATCTCCTACAACTACAGCACCAGAATTGTGCTGCTGAAGCAAGTCCGTTTTTTGGAATTTTTACGACAGGGTCCCCCCTTATGACATTTTAGCAAAAAATGTTTTTCGTAAAAAATGCATTTTCTTACATTTTCTTACATTTACGGGTTTAGTCGGGACTCCTGATGACGTTTTGAGACATCTCCTACAACTACAGCACCAGAATTGTGCTGCTGAAGCAAGTCCGTTTTTTTGAATTTTTTTTACGACATTTTGCAAAATATTTTTTTTCCGTAAAATATGAATTTTCTTCTAATTTCTTCCATTTTCGGGTTTAGTCGGGACTCCTGATGACGTTTTGAGACATCTCCTACAACTACAGCACCAAAATTGTGCTGCTGAAGCAAGTCCGTTTTTTGGAATTTTTACGACATTTTAGCAAAAAATGATTTTTCTTAAAAAATGCATTTTCTTACATTTTCTTACATTTACGGGTTTAGTCGGGACTCCTGATGACGTTTTGAGACATCTCCTACAACTACAGCACCAGAATTGTGCTGCTGAAGCAAGTCCGTTTTTTGGCATTTTTACGACAGGGTCCCCCCTTACATCATTTTAGCAAAAAATGTTTTTCGTAAAAAATGCATTTTCTTACATTTTCTTACATTTACGGGTTTAGTAAGGACTCCTGATGACGTTTTGAGACATCTCCTACAACTACAGCACCAGAATTGTGCTGCTCAAACAAGTCCGTTTTTTGAATTTTTTTTTGTAAAAAAAAAGTTTTCCCAAAAAAAGCATTTTATGCCATTTTTAGGTTTTGTAGGGACTCCTGATGACGTTTTGAGACATCTCCTACAACTACAGCACCAGAATTGTGCTGCTGAAGCAAGTCCGTTTTTTGGAAAACATTTTTGTAAAAAAAAAGTTTTCCCAAAAAAAGCATTTTATGCCATTTTTAGGTTTTGTAGGGACTCCTGATGACGTTTTGAGACATCTCCTACAACTACAGCACCAGAATTGTACTGCTGAAGCAAGTCCGTTTTTTGGCATTTTTACGACAGGGTCCCCCCTTACGACATTTTAGCAAAAAATTTTTTTCTTAAAAAATGCATTTTCTTACATTTTCTTACATTTACGGGTTTAGTCGGGACTCCTGATGACGTTTTGAGACATCTCCTACAACTACAGCACCAGAATTGTGCTGCTGAAGCAAGTCCGTTTTTTTGATTTTTTTTTACGACATTTTGCAAAATATTTTTTTTCCGTAAAATATGCATTTTCTTCTAATTTCTTCCATTTTCGGGTTTAGTCGGGACTCCTGATGACGTTTTGAGACATCTCCTACAACTACAGCACCAGAATTGTGCTGCTGAAGCAAGTCCGTTTTTTGGCATTTTTACAACAGGGTCCCCCCTTACGACATTTTAGCAAAAAATGTTTTTCTTAAAAAATGCATTTTCTTACATTTTCTTACATTTACGGGTTTAGTCGGGACTCCTGATGACGTTTTGAGACATCTCCTACAACTACAGCACCAGAATTGTGCTGCTGAAGCAAGTCCGTTTTTTGGAATTTTTACGACAGAGTCCCCCCTTACGACATTTTAGCAAAAAATGTTTTTCGTAAAAAATGCATTTTCTTACATTTTCTTACATTTACGGGTTTAGTCGGGACTCCTGATGACGTTTTGAGACATCTCCTACAACTACAGCACCAGAATTGTGCTGCTGAAGCAAGTCTGTTTTTTGAATTTTTTTTTGTAAAAAAAAAGTTTGCCCAAAAAAAGCATTTTATGCCATTTTTAGGTTTTGTAGGGACTCCTGATGATGTTTTGAGACATCTCCTGCAACTACAGCACCATAATTGTACTGCTGAAGCAAGTGCGTTTTTTGGCATTTTTACGACAGGGTCCCCCCTTACAACATTTTAGCAAAAAAATTTTTTCTTAAAAAATGCATTTTCTTACATTTACGGGTTTAGTCGGGACTCCTGATGACGTTTTGAGACATCTCCTACAACTACAGCACCAGAATTGTGCTGCTCAAACAAGTCCGTTTTTCGAATTTTTTTTTGTAAAAAAAAAGTTTTCCCAAAAAAAGCATTTTATGCAATTTTTAGGTTTTGTAGGGACTCCTGATGACGTTTTGAGACATCTCCTACAACTACAGCACCAGAATTGTGCTGCTGAAGCAAGTCCGTTTTTTGGCATTTTTACGACAGGGTCCCCCCTTTACGACATTTTAGCAAAAAATGTTTTTCTTAAAAAATGCATTTTCTTACATTTTCTTACATTTACGGGTTTAGTCGGGACTCCTGATGACGTTTTGAGACATCTCCTACAACTACAGCACCAGAATTGTGCTGCTGAAGCAAGTCCGTTTTTTTGAATTTTTTTTTCGACATTTTGCAAAATATTTTTTTTCCGTAAAATATGCATTTTCTTCTAATTTCTTCCATTTTCGGGTTTAGTCGGGACTCCTGATGACGTTTTGAGACATCTCCTACAACTACAGCACCAGAATTGTGCTGCTGAAGCAAGTCCGTTTTTTGGCATTTTTACGACAGGGCCCCCCTTACATTTTAGAAAAAAAAAATTTTCTTAAAAAAATGCATTTTCTTACATTTTCTTACATTTACGGGTTTAGTCGGGACTCCTGATGACGTTTTGAGACATCTCCTACAACTACAGCACCAGAATTGTGCTGCTGAAGCAAGTCCGTTTTTTGGAATTTTTACGACAGAGTCCCCCCTTACGACATTTTAGCAAAAAATGTTTATCGTAAAAAATGCATTTTCTTACATTTTCTTACATTTACGGGTTTAGTCGGGACTCCTGATGACGTTTTGAGACATCTCCTACAACTACAGCACCAGAATTGTGCTGCTGAAGCAAGTCTGTTTTTTGAATTTTTTTTTGTAAAAAAAAAGTTTGCCCAAAAAAAGCATTTTATGCCATTTTTCGGTTTTGTAGGGACTCCTGATGACGTTTTGAGACATCTCCTACAACTACAGCACCAGAATTGTACTGCTGAAGCAAGTCCGTTTTTTGGCATTTTTACGACAGGGTCCCCCCTTACGACATTTTAGCAAAAAAATGTTTTCTTAAAAAATGCATTTTCTTACATTTACGGGTTTAGTCGGGACTCCTGATGACGTTTTGAGACATCTCCTACAACTACAGCACCAGAATTGTGCTGCTGAAGCAAGTCCGTTTTTTGGAATTTTTTTTTGTAAAAAAAAAGTTTTCCCAAAAAAAGCATTTTATGCCATTTTTAGGTTTTGTAGGGACTCCTGATGACGTTTTGAGACATCTCCTACAACTACAGCACCAGAATTGTGCTGCTGAAGCAAGTCCGTTTTTTGGCATTTTTACGACAGGGTCCCCCCTTACGACATTTTAGCAAAAATTGTTTTTCTTAAAAAATGCATTTTCTTACATTTACGGGTTTAGTCGGGACTCCTGATGACGTTTTGAGACATCTCCTACAACTACAGCACCAGAATTGTGCTGCTGAAGCAAGTCCGTTTTTTTTGAATTTTTTTTACGACATTTTGCAAAATATTTTTTTCCCGTAAAATATGCATTTTCTTCTAATTTCTTCCATTTTCGGGTTTAGTCGGGACTCCTGATGACGTTTTGAGACATCTCCTACAACTACAGCACCAGAATTGTGCTGCTGAAGCAAGTCCGTTTTTTGGAATTTTTACGACAGGGTCCCCCCTTATGACATTTTAGCAAAAAATGTTTTTCGTAAAAAATGCATTTTCTTACATTTTCTTACATTTACGGGTTTAGTCGGGACTCCTGATGACGTTTTGAGACATCTCCTACAACTACAGCACCAGAATTGTGCTGCTGAAGCAAGTCCGTTTTTTTGAATTTTTTTTACGACATTTTGCAAAATATTTTTTTTCCGTAAAATATGAATTTTCTTCTAATTTCTTCCATTTTCGGGTTTAGTCGGGACTCCTGATGACGTTTTGAGACATCTCCTACAACTACAGCACCAAAATTGTGCTGCTGAAGCAAGTCCGTTTTTTGGAATTTTTACGACATTTTAGCAAAAAATGATTTTTCTTAAAAAATGCATTTTCTTACATTTTCTTACATTTACGGGTTTAGTCGGGACTCCTGATGACGTTTTGAGACATCTCCTACAACTACAGCACCAGAATTGTGCTGCTGAAGCAAGTCCGTTTTTTGGCATTTTTACGACAGGGTCCCCCCTTACATCATTTTAGCAAAAAATGTTTTTCGTAAAAAATGCATTTTCTTACATTTTCTTACATTTACGGGTTTAGTAAGGACTCCTGATGACGTTTTGAGACATCTCCTACAACTACAGCACCAGAATTGTGCTGCTCAAACAAGTCCGTTTTTTGAATTTTTTTTTGTAAAAAAAAAGTTTTCCCAAAAAAAGCATTTTATGCCATTTTTAGGTTTTGTAGGGACTCCTGATGACGTTTTGAGACATCTCCTACAACTACAGCACCAGAATTGTGCTGCTGAAGCAAGTCCGTTTTTTGGAAAAAATTTTTGTAAAAAAAAAGTTTTCCCAAAAAAAGCATTTTATGCCATTTTTAGGTTTTGTAGGGACTCCTGATGACGTTTTGAGACATCTCCTACAACTACAGCACCAGAATTGTACTGCTGAAGCAAGTCCGTTTTTTGGCATTTTTACGACAGGGTCCCCCGTTACGACATTTTAGCAAAAAATTTTTTTCTTAAAAAATGCATTTTCTTACATTTTCTTACATTTACGGGTTTAGTCGGGACTCCTGATGACGTTTTGAGACATCTCCTACAACTACAGCACCAGAATTGTGCTGCTGAAGCAAGTCCGTTTTTTTGATTTTTTTTACGACATTTTGCAAAATATTTTTTTTCCGTAAAATATGCATTTTCTTCTAATTTCTTCCATTTTCGGGTTTAGTCGGGACTCCTGATGACGTTTTGAGACATCTCCTACAACTACAGCACCAGAATTGTGCTGCTGAAGCAAGTCCGTTTTTTGGCATTTTTACAACAGGGTCCCCCCTTACGACATTTTAGCAAAAAATGTTTTTCTTAAAAAATGCATTTTCTTACATTTTCTTACATTTACGGGTTTAGTCGGGACTCCTGATGACGTTTTGAGACATCTCCTACAACTACAGCACCAGAATTGTGCTGCTGAAGCAAGTCCGTTTTTTGGAATTTTTACGACAGAGTCCCCCCTTACGACATTTTAGCAAAAAATGTTTTTCGTAAAAAATGCATTTTCTTACATTTTCTTACATTTACGGGTTTAGTCGGGACTCCTGATGACGTTTTGAGACATCTCCTACAACTACAGCACCAGAATTGTGCTGCTGAAGCAAGTCTGTTTTTTGAATTTTTTTTTGTAAAAAAAAAGTTTGCCCAAAAAAAGCATTTTATGCCATTTTTAGGTTTTGTAGGGACTCCTGATGATGTTTTGAGACATCTCCTGCAACTACAGCACCATAATTGTACTGCTGAAGCAAGTGCGTTTTTTGGCATTTTTACGACAGGGTCCCCCCTTACAACATTTTAGCAAAAAAATTTTTTCTTAAAAAATGCATTTTCTTACATTTACGGGTTTAGTCGGGACTCCTGATGACGTTTTGAGACATCTCCTACAACTACAGCACCAGAATTGTGCTGCTCAAACAAGTCCGTTTTTTGAATTTTTTTTTGTAAAAAAAAAGTTTTCCCAAAAAAAGCATTTTATGCAATTTTTAGGTTTTGTAGGGACTCCTGATGACGTTTTGAGACATCTCCTACAACTACAGCACCAGAATTGTGCTGCTGAAGCAAGTCCGTTTTTTGGCATTTTTACGACAGGGTCCCCCCTTTACGACATTTTAGCAAAAAATGTTTTTCTTAAAAAATGCATTTTCTTACATTTTCTTACATTTACGGGTTTAGTCGGGACTCCTGATGACGTTTTGAGACATCTCCTACAACTACAGCACCAGAATTGTGCTGCTGAAGCAAGTCCGTTTTTTTGAATTTTTTTTTCGACATTTTGCAAAATATTTTTTTTCCGTAAAATATGCATTTTCTTCTAATTTCTTCCATTTTCGGGTTTAGTCGGGACTCCTGATGACGTTTTGAGACATCTCCTACAACTACAGCACCAGAATTGTGCTGCTGAAGCAAGTCCGTTTTTTGGCATTTTTACGACAGGGCCCCCCTTACATTTTAGAAAAAAAAAATTTTCTTAAAAAATGCATTTTCTTACATTTTCTTACATTTACGGGTTTAGTCGGGACTCCTGATGACGTTTTGAGACATCTCCTACAACTACAGCACCAGAATTGTGCTGCTGAAGCAAGTCCGTTTTTTGGAATTTTTACGACAGAGTCCCCCCTTACGACATTTTAGCAAAAAATGTTTATCGTAAAAAATGCATTTTCTTACATTTTCTTACATTTACGGGTTTAGTCGGGACTCCTGATGACGTTTTGAGACATCTCCTACAACTACAGCACCAGAATTGTGCTGCTGAAGCAAGTCTGTTTTTTGAATTTTTTTTTGTAAAAAAAAAGTTTGCCCAAAAAAAGCATTTTATGCCATTTTTCGGTTTTGTAGGGACTCCTGATGACGTTTTGAGACATCTCCTACAACTACAGCACCAGAATTGTACTGCTGAAGCAAGTCCGTTTTTTGGCATTTTTACGACAGGGTCCCCCCTTACGACATTTTAGCAAAAAAATGTTTTCTTAAAAAATGCATTTTCTTACATTTACGGGTTTAGTCGGGACTCCTGATGACGTTTTGAGACATCTCCTACAACTACAGCACCAGAATTGTGCTGCTGAAGCAAGTCCGTTTTTTTGAATTTTTTTTACGACATTTTGCAAAATATTTTTTTTCCGTAAAATATGCATTTTCTTCTAATTTCTTCCATTTTCGGGTTTAGTCGGGACTCCTGATGACGTTTTGAGACATCTCCTACAACTACAGCACCAGAATTGTACTGCTGAAGCAAGTCAGTTTTTTGGCATTTTTACGACATCAGGAAAAAATTTTAGCAAAAAATGTTTTTCTTAAAAAATGCATTTTCTTACATTTTCTTACATTTACGGGTTTAGTCGGGACTCCTGATGACGTTTTGAGACATCTCCTACAACTACAGCACCAGAATTGTGCTGCTGAAGCAAGTCCGTTTTTTGGCATTTTTACGACAGGGTCCCCCCTTACGACATTTTAGCAAAAAATGTTTTTCTTAAAAAATGCATTTTCTTACATTTTCTTACATTTACGGGTTTAGTCGGGACTCCTGATGACGTTTTGAGACATCTCCTACAACTACAGCACCAGAATTGTGCTGCTGAAGGAAGTCCGTTTTTTGGAATTTTTTTTTGTAAAAAAAAAGTTTTCCCAAAAAAAGCATTTTATGCCATTTTTAGGTTTTGTAGGGACTCCTGATGACGTTTTGAGACATCTCCTACAACTACAGCACCAGAATTGTACTGCTGAAGCAAGTCCGTTTTTTGGCATTTTTACGACAGGGTCCCCCCTTACGACATTTTAGCAAAAATTGTTTTTCTTAAAAAATGCATTTTCTTACATTTTCTTACATTTACGGGTTTAGTCGGGACTCCTGATGACGTTTTGAGACATCTCCTACAACTACAGCACCAGAATTGTGCTGCTGAAGCAAGTCCGTTTTTTTTGAATTTTTTTTACGACATTTTGCAAAATATTTTTTTCCCGTAAAATATGCATTTTCTTCTAATTTCTTCCATTTTCGGGTTTAGTCGGGACTCCTGATGACGTTTTGAGACATCTCCTACAACTACAGCACCAGAATTGTGCTGCTGAAGCAAGTCCGTTTTTTGGAAAAATTTTTTGTAAAAAAAAAGTTTTCCCAAAAAAAGCATTTTATGCCATTTTTAGGTTTTGTAGGGACTCCTGATGACGTTTTGAGACATCTCCTACAACTACAGCACCAGAATTGTACTGCTGAAGCAAGTCCGTTTTTTGGCATTTTTACGACAGGGTCCCCCCTTACGACATTTTAGCAAAAAATTTTTTTCTTAAAAAATGCATTTTCTTACATTTTCTTACATTTACGGGTTTAGTCGGGACTCCTGATGACGTTTTGAGACATCTCCTACAACTACAGCACCAGAATTGTGCTGCTGAAGCAAGTCCGTTTTTTTGATTTTTTTTACGACATTTTGCAAAATATTTTTTTTCCGTAAAATATGCATTTTCTTCTAATTTCTTCCATTTTCGGGTTTAGTCGGGACTCCTGATGACGTTTTGAGACATCTCCTACAACTACAGCACCAGAATTGTGCTGCTGAAGCAAGTCCGTTTTTTGGCATTTTTACAACAGGGTCCCCCCTTACGACATTTTAGCAAAAAATGTTTTTCTTAAAAAATGCATTTTCTTACATTTTCTTACATTTACGGGTTTAGTCGGGACTCCTGATGACGTTTTGAGACATCTCCTACAACTACAGCACCAGAATTGTGCTGCTGAAGCAAGTCCGTTTTTTGGAATTTTTACGACAGAGTCCCCCCTTACGACATTTTAGCAAAAAATGTTTTTCGTAAAAAATGCATTTTCTTACATTTTCTTACATTTACGGGTTTAGTCGGGACTCCTGATGACGTTTTGAGACATCTCCTACAACTACAGCACCAGAATTGTGCTGCTGAAGCAAGTCTGTTTTTTGAATTTTTTTTTGTAAAAAAAAAGTTTGCCCAAAAAAAGCATTTTATGCCATTTTTAGGTTTTGTAGGGACTCCTGATGATGTTTTGAGACATCTCCTGCAACTACAGCACCATAATTGTACTGCTGAAGCAAGTGCGTTTTTTGGCATTTTTACGACAGGGTCCCCCCTTACAACATTTTAGCAAAAAATTTTTTTCTTAAAAAATGCATTTTCTTACATTTACGGGTTTAGTCGGGACTCCTGATGACGTTTTGAGACATCTCCTACAACTACAGCACCAGAATTGTGCTGCTCAAACAAGTCCGTTTTTTGAATTTTTTTTTGTAAAAAAAAAGTTTTCCCAAAAAAAGCATTTTATGCAATTTTTAGGTTTTGTAGGGACTCCTGATGACGTTTTGAGACATCTCCTACAACTACAGCACCAGAATTGTGCTGCTGAAGCAAGTCCGTTTTTTGGCATTTTTACGACAGGGTCCCCCCTTTACGACATTTTAGCAAAAAATGTTTTTCTTAAAAAATGCATTTTCTTACATTTTCTTACATTTACGGGTTTAGTCGGGACTCCTGATGACGTTTTGAGACATCTCCTACAACTACAGCACCAGAATTGTGCTGCTGAAGCAAGTCCGTTTTTTTGAATTTTTTTTTCGACATTTTGCAAAATATTTTTTTTCCGTAAAATATGCATTTTCTTCTAATTTCTTCCATTTTCGGGTTTAGTCGGGACTCCTGATGACGTTTTGAGACATCTCCTACAACTACAGCACCAGAATTGTGCTGCTGAAGCAAGTCCGTTTTTTGGCATTTTTACGACAGGGTCCCCCCTTACGACATTTTAGCAAAAAATGTTTTTCTTAAAAAATGCATTTTCTTACATTTTCTTACATTTACGGGTTTAGTCGGGACTCCTGATGACGTTTTGAGACATCTCCTACAACTACAGCACCAGAATTGTGCTGCTGAAGGAAGTCCGTTTTTTGGAATTTTTTTTTGTAAAAAAAAAGTTTTCCCAAAAAAAGCATTTTATGCCATTTTTAGGTTTTGTAGGGACTCCTGATGACGTTTTGAGACATCTCCTACAACTACAGCACCAGAATTGTACTGCTGAAGCAAGTCCGTTTTTTGGCATTTTTACGACAGGGTCCCCCCTTACGACATTTTAGCAAAAATTGTTTTTCTTAAAAAATGCATTTTCTTACATTTTCTTACATTTACGGGTTTAGTCGGGACTCCTGATGACGTTTTGAGACATCTCCTACAACTACAGCACCAGAATTGTGCTGCTGAAGCAAGTCCGTTTTTTTTAAATTTTTTTTACGACATTTTGCAAAATATTTTTTTCCCGTAAAATATGCATTTTCTTCTAATTTCTTCCATTTTCGGGTTTAGTCGGGACTCCTGATGACGTTTTGAGACATCTCCTACAACTACAGCACCAGAATTGTGCTGCTGAAGCAAGTCCGTTTTTTGGAATTTTTACGACAGGGTCCCCCCTTACGACATTTTAGCAAAAAATGTTTTTCTTAAAAAATGCATTTTCTTACATTTTCTTACATTTACGGGTTTAGTCGGGACTCCTGATGACGTTTTGAGACATCTCCTACAACTACAGCACCAGAATTGTGCTGCTGAAGCAAGTCAGTTTTTTGGCATTTTTACGACAGGGTCCCCCCTTACATCATTTTAGCAAAAAATGTTTTTCGTAAAAAATGCATTTTCTTACATTTTATTACATTTACGGGTTTAGTAAGGACTCCTGATGACGTTTTGAGACATCTCCTACAACTACAGCACCAGAATTGTGCTGCTCAAACAAGTCCGTTTTTTGAATTTTTTTTTGTAAAAAAAAAGTTTTCCCAAAAAAAGCATTTTATGCCATTTTTAGGTTTTGTAGGGACTCCTGATGACGTTTTGAGACATCTCCTACAACTACAGCACCAGAATTGTACTGCTGAAGCAAGTCCGTTTTTTGGCATTTTTACGACAGGGTCCCCCCTTACGACATTTTAGCAAAAAATTTTTTTCTTAAAAAATGCATTTTCTTACATTTTCTTACATTTACGGGTTTAGTCGGGACTCCTGATGACGTTTTGAGACATCTCCTACAACTACAGCACCAGAATTGTGCTGCTGAAGCAAGTCCGTTTTTTTGATTTTTTTTTACGACATTTTGCAAAATATTTTTTTTCCGTAAAATATGCATTTTCTTCTAATTTCTTCCATTTTCGGGTTTAGTCGGGACTCCTGATGACGTTTTGAGACATCTCCTACAACTACAGCACCAGAATTGTGCTGCTGAAGCAAGTCTGTTTTTTGAATTTTTTTTTGTAAAAAAAAAGTTTGCCCAAAAAAAGCATTTTATGCCATTTTTAGGTTTTGTAGGGACTCCTGATGATGTTTTGAGACATCTCCTGCAACTACAGCACCATAATTGTACTGCTGAAGCAAGTGCGTTTTTTGGCATTTTTACGACAGGGTCCCCCCTTACAACATTTTAGCAAAAAATTTTTTTCTTAAAAAATGCATTTTCTTACATTTACGGGTTTAGTCGGGACTCCTGATGACGTTTTGAGACATCTCCTACAACTACAGCACCAGAATTGTGCTGCTGAAGCAAGTCCGTTTTTTGGCATTTTCACGACAGTGTCCCCCCTTACGACATTTTAGCAAAAAATGTTTTTCGTAAAAAATGCATTTTCTTACATTTACGGGTTTAGTCGGGACTCCTGATGACGTTTTGAGACATCTCCTACAACTACAGCACCAGAATTGTGCTGCTGAAGCAAGTCCGTTTTTTGGAATTTTTACGACAGGGTCCCCCCTTACGACATTTTAGCAAAAAATGTTTTTCTTAAAAAATGCATTTTCTTACATTTTCTTACATTTACGGGTTTAGTCGGGACTCCTGATGACGTTTTGAGACATCTCCTACAACTACAGCACCAGAATTGTGCTGCTGAAGCAAGTCCGTTTTTTGAATTTTTTTTTGTAAAAAAAAAGTTTTCCCAAAAAAAGCATTTTATGCCATTTTTAGGTTTTGTAGGGACTCCTGATGACGTTTTGAGACATCTCCTACAACTACAGCACCAGAATTGTACTGCTGAAGCAAGTGCGTTTTTTGGCATTTTTACGACAGGGTCCCCCCTTACGACATTTTAGAAAAAAATGTTTTTCTTAAAAAATGCATTTTCTTACATTTTCTTACATTTACGGGTTTAGTCGGGACTCCTGATGACGTTTTGAGACATCTCCTACAACTACAGCACCAGAATTGTGCTGCTGAAGCAAGTCCGTTTTTTTGAATTTTTACGACAGGGTCCCCCCTTACGACATTTTAGCAAAAAATGTTTTTGGTAAAAAATGCATTTTCTTACATTTTCTTACATTTACGGGTTTAGTCAGGACTCCTGATGACGTTTTGAGACATCTCCTACAACTACAGCACCAGAATTGTGCTGCTGAAGCAAGTCCGTTTTTTGGAATTTTTTTTTGTAAAAAAAAAGTTTTCCCAAAAAAAGCATTTTATGCCATTTTTAGGTTTTGTAGGGACTCCTGATGACGTTTTGAGACATCTCCTACAACTACAGCACCAGAATTGTGCTGCTGAAGCAAGTCCGTTTTTTGGAATTTTTTTTTGTAAAAAAAAAGTTTCCCAAAAAAAGCATTTTATGCCATTTTTAGGTTTTTTAGGGACTCTTGATGACTTTTTGAGACATCTCCTACAACTACAGCACCAGAATTGTACTGCTGAAGTAAGTCCGTTTTTTGGCATTTTTACGACAGGGTCCCCCCTTACGACATTTTAGCAAAACATTTTTTTCTTAAAAAATGCATTTTCTTACATTTTCTTACATTTACGGGTTTAGTCGGGACTCCTGATGACGCTTTGGGACATCTCCTACAACTACAGCACCAGAATTGTGCTGCTGAAGCAAGTCCGTTTTTTTGATTTTTTTTTACGACATTTTGCAAAATATTTTTTTTCCGTAAAATATGCATTTTCTTCTAATTTCTTCCATTTTCGGGTTTAGTCGGGACTCCTGATGACGTTTTGAGACATCTCCTACAACTACAGCACCAGAATTGTGCTGCTGAAGCAAGTCCGTTTTTTGGCATTTTTACGAGAGGGTCCCCCCTTACGACATTTTAGCAAAAAATGTTTTTCTTAAAAAATGCATTTTCTTACATTTTCTTACATTTACGGGTTTAGTCGGGACTCCTGATGACGTTTTGAGACATCTCCTACAACTACAGCACCAGAATTGTACTGCTGAAGCAAGTCCGTTTTTTGGCATTTTTACGACAGGGTCCCCCCTTACGACATTTTAGCAAAAAATGTTTTTCTTAAAAAATGCATTTTCTTACATTTTCTTACATTTTCGGGTTTAGTCGGGACTCCTGATGACGTTTTGAGACATCTCCTACAACTACAGCACCAGAATTGTGCTGCTGAAGCAAGTCCGTTTTTTGGAATTTTTACGACAGGGTCCCCCCTTATGACATTTTAGCAAAAAATGTTTTTCGTAAAAAATGCATTTTCTTACATTTTCTTACATTTACGGGTTTAGTCGGGACTCCTGATGACGTTTTGAGACATCTCCTACAACTACAGCACCAGAATTGTGCTGCTGAAGCAAGTCCGTTTTTTTGAATTTTTTTTACGACATTTTGCAAAATATTTTTTTTCCGTAAAATATGAATTTTCTTCTAATTTCTTCCATTTTCGGGTTTAGTCGGGACTCCTGATGACGTTTTGAGACATCTCCTACAACTACAGCACCAAAATTGTGCTGCTGAAGCAAGTCCGTTTTTTGGAATTTTTACGACATTTTAGCAAAAAATGATTTTTCTTAAAAAATGCATTTTCTTACATTTTCTTACATTTACGGGTTTAGTCGGGACTCCTGATGACGTTTTGAGACATCTCCTACAACTACAGCACCAGAATTGTGCTGCTGAAGCAAGTCCGTTTTTTGGCATTTTTACGACAGGGTCCCCCCTTACATCATTTTAGCAAAAAATGTTTTTCGTAAAAAATGCATTTTCTTACATTTTCTTACATTTACGGGTTTAGTAAGGACTCCTGATGACGTTTTGAGACATCTCCTACAACTACAGCACCAGAATTGTGCTGCTCAAACAAGTCCGTTTTTTGAATTTTTTTTTGTAAAAAAAAAGTTTTCCCAAAAAAAGCATTTTATGCCATTTTTAGGTTTTGTAGGGACTCCTGATGACGTTTTGAGACATCTCCTACAACTACAGCACCAGAATTGTGCTGCTGAAGCAAGTCCGTTTTTTGGAAAACATTTTTGTAAAAAAAAAGTTTTCCCAAAAAAAGCATTTTATGCCATTTTTAGGTTTTGTAGGGACTCCTGATGACGTTTTGAGACATCTCCTACAACTACAGCACCAGAATTGTACTGCTGAAGCAAGTCCGTTTTTTGGCATTTTTACGACAGGGTCCCCCCTTACGACATTTTAGCAAAAAATTTTTTTCTTAAAAAATGCATCTTCTTACATTTTCTTACATTTACGGGTTTAGTCGGGACTCCTGATGACGTTTTGAGACATCTCCTACAACTACAGCACCAGAATTGTGCTGCTGAAGCAAGTCCGTTTTTTTGATTTTTTTTTACGACATTTTGCAAAATATTTTTTTTCCGTAAAATATGCATTTTCTTCTAATTTCTTCCATTTTCGGGTTTAGTCGGGACTCCTGATGACGTTTTGAGACATCTCCTACAACTACAGCACCAGAATTGTGCTGCTGAAGCAAGTCCGTTTTTTGGCATTTTTACAACAGGGTCCCCCCTTACGACATTTTAGCAAAAAATGTTTTTCTTAAAAAATGCATTTTCTTACATTTTCTTACATTTACGGGTTTAGTCGGGACTCCTGATGACGTTTTGAGACATCTCCTACAACTACAGCACCAGAATTGTGCTGCTGAAGCAAGTCCGTTTTTTGGAATTTTTACGACAGAGTCCCCCCTTACGACATTTTAGCAAAAAATGTTTTTCGTAAAAAATGCATTTTCTTACATTTTCTTACATTTACGGGTTTAGTCGGGACTCCTGATGACGTTTTGAGACATCTCCTACAACTACAGCACCAGAATTGTGCTGCTGAAGCAAGTCTGTTTTTTGAATTTTTTTTTGTAAAAAAAAAGTTTGCCCAAAAAAAGCATTTTATGCCATTTTTAGGTTTTGTAGGGACTCCTGATGATGTTTTGAGACATCTCCTGCAACTACAGCACCATAATTGTACTGCTGAAGCAAGTGCGTTTTTTGGCATTTTTACGACAGGGTCCCCCCTTACAACATTTTAGCAAAAAAATTTTTTCTTAAAAAATGCATTTTCTTACATTTACGGGTTTAGTCGGGACTCCTGATGACGTTTTGAGACATCTCCTACAACTACAGCACCAGAATTGTGCTGCTCAAACAAGTCCGTTTTTCGAATTTTTTTTTGTAAAAAAAAAGTTTTCCCAAAAAAAGCATTTTATGCAATTTTTAGGTTTTGTAGGGACTCCTGATGACGTTTTGAGACATCTCCTACAACTACAGCACCAGAATTGTGCTGCTGAAGCAAGTCCGTTTTTTGGCATTTTTACGACAGGGTCCCCCCTTTACGACATTTTAGCAAAAAATGTTTTTCTTAAAAAATGCATTTTCTTACATTTTCTTACATTTACGGGTTTAGTCGGGACTCCTGATGACGTTTTGAGACATCTCCTACAACTACAGCACCAGAATTGTGCTGCTGAAGCAAGTCCGTTTTTTTGAATTTTTTTTTCGACATTTTGCAAAATATTTTTTTTCCGTAAAATATGCATTTTCTTCTAATTTCTTCCATTTTCGGGTTTAGTCGGGACTCCTGATGACGTTTTGAGACATCTCCTACAACTACAGCACCAGAATTGTGCTGCTGAAGCAAGTCCGTTTTTTGGCATTTTTACGACAGGGCCCCCCTTACATTTTAGAAAAAAAAAATTTTCTTAAAAAATGCATTTTCTTACATTTTCTTACATTTACGGGTTTAGTCGGGACTCCTGATGACGTTTTGAGACATCTCCTACAACTACAGCACCAGAATTGTGCTGCTGAAGCAAGTCCGTTTTTTGGAATTTTTACGACAGAGTCCCCCCTTACGACATTTTAGCAAAAAATGTTTATCGTAAAAAATGCATTTTCTTACATTTTCTTACATTTACGGGTTTAGTCGGGACTCCTGATGACGTTTTGAGACATCTCCTACAACTACAGCACCAGAATTGTGCTGCTGAAGCAAGTCTGTTTTTTGAATTTTTTTTTGTAAAAAAAAAGTTTGCCCAAAAAAAGCATTTTATGCCATTTTTCGGTTTTGTAGGGACTCCTGATGACGTTTTGAGACATCTCCTACAACTACAGCACCAGAATTGTACTGCTGAAGCAAGTCCGTTTTTTGGCATTTTTACGACAGGGTCCCCCCTTACGACATTTTAGCAAAAAAATGTTTTCTTAAAAAATGCATTTTCTTACATTTACGGGTTTAGTCGGGACTCCTGATGACGTTTTGAGACATCTCCTACAACTACAGCACCAGAATTGTGCTGCTGAAGCAAGTCCGTTTTTTGGAATTTTTTTTTGTAAAAAAAAAGTTTTCCCAAAAAAAGCATTTTATGCCATTTTTAGGTTTTGTAGGGACTCCTGATGACGTTTTGAGACATCTCCTACAACTACAGCACCAGAATTGTGCTGCTGAAGCAAGTCCGTTTTTTGGCATTTTTACGACAGGGTCCCCCCTTACGACATTTTAGCAAAAATTGTTTTTCTTAAAAAATGCATTTTCTTACATTTACGGGTTTAGTCGGGACTCCTGATGACGTTTTGAGACATCTCCTACAACTACAGCACCAGAATTGTGCTGCTGAAGCAAGTCCGTTTTTTTTGAATTTTTTTTACGACATTTTGCAAAATATTTTTTTCCCGTAAAATATGCATTTTCTTCTAATTTCTTCCATTTTCGGGTTTAGTCGGGACTCCTGATGACGTTTTGAGACATCTCCTACAACTACAGCACCAGAATTGTGCTGCTGAAGCAAGTCCGTTTTTTGGAATTTTTACGACAGGGTCCCCCCTTATGACATTTTAGCAAAAAATGTTTTTCGTAAAAAATGCATTTTCTTACATTTTCTTACATTTACGGGTTTAGTCGGGACTCCTGATGACGTTTTGAGACATCTCCTACAACTACAGCACCAGAATTGTGCTGCTGAAGCAAGTCCGTTTTTTTGAATTTTTTTTACGACATTTTGCAAAATATTTTTTTTCCGTAAAATATGAATTTTCTTCTAATTTCTTCCATTTTCGGGTTTAGTCGGGACTCCTGATGACGTTTTGAGACATCTCCTACAACTACAGCACCAAAATTGTGCTGCTGAAGCAAGTCCGTTTTTTGGAATTTTTACGACATTTTAGCAAAAAATGATTTTTCTTAAAAAATGCATTTTCTTACATTTTCTTACATTTACGGGTTTAGTCGGGACTCCTGATGACGTTTTGAGACATCTCCTACAACTACAGCACCAGAATTGTGCTGCTGAAGCAAGTCCGTTTTTTGGCATTTTTACGACAGGGTCCCCCCTTACATCATTTTAGCAAAAAATGTTTTTCGTAAAAAATGCATTTTCTTACATTTTCTTACATTTACGGGTTTAGTAAGGACTCCTGATGACGTTTTGAGACATCTCCTACAACTACAGCACCAGAATTGTGCTGCTCAAACAAGTCCGTTTTTTGAATTTTTTTTTGTAAAAAAAAAGTTTTCCCAAAAAAAGCATTTTATGCCATTTTTAGGTTTTGTAGGGACTCCTGATGACGTTTTGAGACATCTCCTACAACTACAGCACCAGAATTGTGCTGCTGAAGCAAGTCCGTTTTTTGGAAAAATTTTTTGTAAAAAAAAAGTTTTCCCAAAAAAAGCATTTTATGCCATTTTTAGGTTTTGTAGGGACTCCTGATGACGTTTTGAGACATCTCCTACAACTACAGCACCAGAATTGTACTGCTGAAGCAAGTCCGTTTTTTGGCATTTTTACGACAGGGTCCCCCGTTACGACATTTTAGCAAAAAATTTTTTTCTTAAAAAATGCATTTTCTTACATTTTCTTACATTTACGGGTTTAGTCGGGACTCCTGATGACGTTTTGAGACATCTCCTACAACTACAGCACCAGAATTGTGCTGCTGAAGCAAGTCCGTTTTTTTGATTTTTTTTACGACATTTTGCAAAATATTTTTTTTCCGTAAAATATGCATTTTCTTCTAATTTCTTCCATTTTCGGGTTTAGTCGGGACTCCTGATGACGTTTTGAGACATCTCCTACAACTACAGCACCAGAATTGTGCTGCTGAAGCAAGTCCGTTTTTTGGCATTTTTACAACAGGGTCCCCCCTTACGACATTTTAGCAAAAAATGTTTTTCTTAAAAAATGCATTTTCTTACATTTTCTTACATTTACGGGTTTAGTCGGGACTCCTGATGACGTTTTGAGACATCTCCTACAACTACAGCACCAGAATTGTGCTGCTGAAGCAAGTCCGTTTTTTGGAATTTTTACGACAGAGTCCCCCCTTACGACATTTTAGCAAAAAATGTTTTTCGTAAAAAATGCATTTTCTTACATTTTCTTACATTTACGGGTTTAGTCGGGACTCCTGATGACGTTTTGAGACATCTCCTACAACTACAGCACCAGAATTGTGCTGCTGAAGCAAGTCTGTTTTTTGAATTTTTTTTTGTAAAAAAAAAGTTTGCCCAAAAAAAGCATTTTATGCCATTTTTAGGTTTTGTAGGGACTCCTGATGATGTTTTGAGACATCTCCTGCAACTACAGCACCATAATTGTACTGCTGAAGCAAGTGCGTTTTTTGGCATTTTTACGACAGGGTCCCCCCTTACAACATTTTAGCAAAAAATTTTTTTCTTAAAAAATGCATTTTCTTACATTTACGGGTTTAGTCGGGACTCCTGATGACGTTTTGAGACATCTCCTACAACTACAGCACCAGAATTGTGCTGCTCAAACAAGTCCGTTTTTTGAATTTTTTTTTGTAAAAAAAAAGTTTTCCCAAAAAAAGCATTTTATGCAATTTTTAGGTTTTGTAGGGACTCCTGATGACGTTTTGAGACATCTCCTACAACTACAGCACCAGAATTGTGCTGCTGAAGCAAGTCCGTTTTTTGGCATTTTTACGACAGGGTCCCCCCTTTACGACATTTTAGCAAAAAATGTTTTTCTTAAAAAATGCATTTTCTTACATTTTCTTACATTTACGGGTTTAGTCGGGACTCCTGATGACGTTTTGAGACATCTCCTACAACTACAGCACCAGAATTGTGCTGCTGAAGCAAGTCCGTTTTTTTGAATTTTTTTTTCGACATTTTGCAAAATATTTTTTTTCCGTAAAATATGCATTTTCTTCTAATTTCTTCCATTTTCGGGTTTAGTCGGGACTCCTGATGACGTTTTGAGACATCTCCTACAACTACAGCACCAGAATTGTGCTGCTGAAGCAAGTCCGTTTTTTGGCATTTTTACGACAGGGCCCCCCTTACATTTTAGAAAAAAAAAATTTTCTTAAAAAATGCATTTTCTTACATTTTCTTACATTTACGGGTTTAGTCGGGACTCCTGATGACGTTTTGAGACATCTCCTACAACTACAGCACCAGAATTGTGCTGCTGAAGCAAGTCCGTTTTTTGGAATTTTTACGACAGAGTCCCCCCTTACGACATTTTAGCAAAAAATGTTTATCGTAAAAAATGCATTTTCTTACATTTTCTTACATTTACGGGTTTAGTCGGGACTCCTGATGACGTTTTGAGACATCTCCTACAACTACAGCACCAGAATTGTGCTGCTGAAGCAAGTCTGTTTTTTGAATTTTTTTTTGTAAAAAAAAAGTTTGCCCAAAAAAAGCATTTTATGCCATTTTTCGGTTTTGTAGGGACTCCTGATGACGTTTTGAGACATCTCCTACAACTACAGCACCAGAATTGTACTGCTGAAGCAAGTCCGTTTTTTGGCATTTTTACGACAGGGTCCCCCCTTACGACATTTTAGCAAAAAAATGTTTTCTTAAAAAATGCATTTTCTTACATTTACGGGTTTAGTCGGGACTCCTGATGACGTTTTGAGACATCTCCTACAACTACAGCACCAGAATTGTGCTGCTGAAGCAAGTCCGTTTTTTTGAATTTTTTTTACGACATTTTGCAAAATATTTTTTTTCCGTAAAATATGCATTTTCTTCTAATTTCTTCCATTTTCGGGTTTAGTCGGGACTCCTGATGACGTTTTGAGACATCTCCTACAACTACAGCACCAGAATTGTACTGCTGAAGCAAGTCAGTTTTTTGGCATTTTTACGACATCAGGAAAAAATTTTAGCAAAAAATGTTTTTCTTAAAAAATGCATTTTCTTACATTTTCTTACATTTACGGGTTTAGTCGGGACTCCTGATGACGTTTTGAGACATCTCCTACAACTACAGCACCAGAATTGTGCTGCTGAAGCAAGTCCGTTTTTTGGCATTTTTACGACAGGGTCCCCCCTTACGACATTTTAGCAAAAAATGTTTTTCTTAAAAAATGCATTTTCTTACATTTTCTTACATTTACGGGTTTAGTCGGGACTCCTGATGACGTTTTGAGACATCTCCTACAACTACAGCACCAGAATTGTGCTGCTGAAGGAAGTCCGTTTTTTGGAATTTTTTTTTGTAAAAAAAAAGTTTTCCCAAAAAAAGCATTTTATGCCATTTTTAGGTTTTGTAGGGACTCCTGATGACGTTTTGAGACATCTCCTACAACTACAGCACCAGAATTGTACTGCTGAAGCAAGTCCGTTTTTTGGCATTTTTACGACAGGGTCCCCCCTTACGACATTTTAGCAAAAATTGTTTTTCTTAAAAAATGCATTTTCTTACATTTTCTTACATTTACGGGTTTAGTCGGGACTCCTGATGACGTTTTGAGACATCTCCTACAACTACAGCACCAGAATTGTGCTGCTGAAGCAAGTCCGTTTTTTTTGAATTTTTTTTACGACATTTTGCAAAATATTTTTTTCCCGTAAAATATGCATTTTCTTCTAATTTCTTCCATTTTCGGGTTTAGTCGGGACTCCTGATGACGTTTTGAGACATCTCCTACAACTACAGCACCAGAATTGTGCTGCTGAAGCAAGTCCGTTTTTTGGAAAAATTTTTTGTAAAAAAAAAGTTTTCCCAAAAAAAGCATTTTATGCCATTTTTAGGTTTTGTAGGGACTCCTGATGACGTTTTGAGACATCTCCTACAACTACAGCACCAGAATTGTACTGCTGAAGCAAGTCCGTTTTTTGGCATTTTTACGACAGGGTCCCCCCTTACGACATTTTAGCAAAAAATTTTTTTCTTAAAAAATGCATTTTCTTACATTTTCTTACATTTACGGGTTTAGTCGGGACTCCTGATGACGTTTTGAGACATCTCCTACAACTACAGCACCAGAATTGTGCTGCTGAAGCAAGTCCGTTTTTTTGATTTTTTTTACGACATTTTGCAAAATATTTTTTTTCCGTAAAATATGCATTTTCTTCTAATTTCTTCCATTTTCGGGTTTAGTCGGGACTCCTGATGACGTTTTGAGACATCTCCTACAACTACAGCACCAGAATTGTGCTGCTGAAGCAAGTCCGTTTTTTGGCATTTTTACAACAGGGTCCCCCCTTACGACATTTTAGCAAAAAATGTTTTTCTTAAAAAATGCATTTTCTTACATTTTCTTACATTTACGGGTTTAGTCGGGACTCCTGATGACGTTTTGAGACATCTCCTACAACTACAGCACCAGAATTGTGCTGCTGAAGCAAGTCCGTTTTTTGGAATTTTTACGACAGAGTCCCCCCTTACGACATTTTAGCAAAAAATGTTTTTCGTAAAAAATGCATTTTCTTACATTTTCTTACATTTACGGGTTTAGTCGGGACTCCTGATGACGTTTTGAGACATCTCCTACAACTACAGCACCAGAATTGTGCTGCTGAAGCAAGTCTGTTTTTTGAATTTTTTTTTGTAAAAAAAAAGTTTGCCCAAAAAAAGCATTTTATGCCATTTTTAGGTTTTGTAGGGACTCCTGATGATGTTTTGAGACATCTCCTGCAACTACAGCACCATAATTGTACTGCTGAAGCAAGTGCGTTTTTTGGCATTTTTACGACAGGGTCCCCCCTTACAACATTTTAGCAAAAAATTTTTTTCTTAAAAAATGCATTTTCTTACATTTACGGGTTTAGTCGGGACTCCTGATGACGTTTTGAGACATCTCCTACAACTACAGCACCAGAATTGTGCTGCTCAAACAAGTCCGTTTTTTGAATTTTTTTTTGTAAAAAAAAAGTTTTCCCAAAAAAAGCATTTTATGCAATTTTTAGGTTTTGTAGGGACTCCTGATGACGTTTTGAGACATCTCCTACAACTACAGCACCAGAATTGTGCTGCTGAAGCAAGTCCGTTTTTTGGCATTTTTACGACAGGGTCCCCCCTTTACGACATTTTAGCAAAAAATGTTTTTCTTAAAAAATGCATTTTCTTACATTTTCTTACATTTACGGGTTTAGTCGGGACTCCTGATGACGTTTTGAGACATCTCCTACAACTACAGCACCAGAATTGTGCTGCTGAAGCAAGTCCGTTTTTTTGAATTTTTTTTTCGACATTTTGCAAAATATTTTTTTTCCGTAAAATATGCATTTTCTTCTAATTTCTTCCATTTTCGGGTTTAGTCGGGACTCCTGATGACGTTTTGAGACATCTCCTACAACTACAGCACCAGAATTGTGCTGCTGAAGCAAGTCCGTTTTTTGGCATTTTTACGACAGGGTCCCCCCTTACGACATTTTAGCAAAAAATGTTTTTCTTAAAAAATGCATTTTCTTACATTTTCTTACATTTACGGGTTTAGTCGGGACTCCTGATGACGTTTTGAGACATCTCCTACAACTACAGCACCAGAATTGTGCTGCTGAAGGAAGTCCGTTTTTTGGAATTTTTTTTTGTAAAAAAAAAGTTTTCCCAAAAAAAGCATTTTATGCCATTTTTAGGTTTTGTAGGGACTCCTGATGACGTTTTGAGACATCTCCTACAACTACAGCACCAGAATTGTACTGCTGAAGCAAGTCCGTTTTTTGGCATTTTTACGACAGGGTCCCCCCTTACGACATTTTAGCAAAAATTGTTTTTCTTAAAAAATGCATTTTCTTACATTTTCTTACATTTACGGGTTTAGTCGGGACTCCTGATGACGTTTTGAGACATCTCCTACAACTACAGCACCAGAATTGTGCTGCTGAAGCAAGTCCGTTTTTTTTTAATTTTTTTTACGACATTTTGCAAAATATTTTTTTCCCGTAAAATATGCATTTTCTTCTAATTTCTTCCATTTTCGGGTTTAGTCGGGACTCCTGATGACGTTTTGAGACATCTCCTACAACTACAGCACCAGAATTGTGCTGCTGAAGCAAGTCCGTTTTTTGGAATTTTTACGACAGGGTCCCCCCTTACGACATTTTAGCAAAAAATGTTTTTCTTAAAAAATGCATTTTCTTACATTTTCTTACATTTACGGGTTTAGTCGGGACTCCTGATGACGTTTTGAGACATCTCCTACAACTACAGCACCAGAATTGTGCTGCTGAAGCAAGTCAGTTTTTTGGCATTTTTACGACAGGGTCCCCCCTTACATCATTTTAGCAAAAAATGTTTTTCGTAAAAAATGCATTTTCTTACATTTTATTACATTTACGGGTTTAGTAAGGACTCCTGATGACGTTTTGAGACATCTCCTACAACTACAGCACCAGAATTGTGCTGCTCAAACAAGTCCGTTTTTTGAATTTTTTTTTGTAAAAAAAAAGTTTTCCCAAAAAAAGCATTTTATGCCATTTTTAGGTTTTGTAGGGACTCCTGATGACGTTTTGAGACATCTCCTACAACTACAGCACCAGAATTGTGCTGCTGAAGCAAGTCCGTTTTTTGGAAAAAAAATTTGTAAAAAAAAAGTTTTCCCAAAAAAAGCATTTTATGCCATTTTTAGGTTTTGTAGGGACTCCTGATGACGTTTTGAGACATCTCCTACAACTACAGCACCAGAATTGTACTGCTGAAGCAAGTCCGTTTTTTGGCATTTTTACGACAGGGTCCCCCCTTACGACATTTTAGCAAAAAATTTTTTTCTTAAAAAATGCATTTTCTTACATTTTCTTACATTTACGGGTTTAGTCGGGACTCCTGATGACGTTTTGAGACATCTCCTACAACTACAGCACCAGAATTGTGCTGCTGAAGCAAGTCCGTTTTTTTGATTTTTTTTTACGACATTTTGCAAAATATTTTTTTTCCGTAAAATATGCATTTTCTTCTAATTTCTTCCATTTTCGGGTTTAGTCGGGACTCCTGATGACGTTTTGAGACATCTCCTACAACTACAGCACCAGAATTGTGCTGCTGAAGCAAGTCTGTTTTTTGAATTTTTTTTTGTAAAAAAAAAGTTTGCCCAAAAAAAGCATTTTATGCCATTTTTAGGTTTTGTAGGGACTCCTGATGATGTTTTGAGACATCTCCTGCAACTACAGCACCATAATTGTACTGCTGAAGCAAGTGCGTTTTTTGGCATTTTTACGACAGGGTCCCCCCTTACAACATTTTAGCAAAAAATTTTTTTCTTAAAAAATGCATTTTCTTACATTTACGGGTTTAGTCGGGACTCCTGATGACGTTTTGAGACATCTCCTACAACTACAGCACCAGAATTGTGCTGCTGAAGCAAGTCCGTTTTTTGGCATTTTCACGACAGTGTCCCCCCTTACGACATTTTAGCAAAAAATGTTTTTCGTAAAAAATGCATTTTCTTACATTTACGGGTTTAGTCGGGACTCCTGATGACGTTTTGAGACATCTCCTACAACTACAGCACCAGAATTGTGCTGCTGAAGCAAGTCCGTTTTTTGGAATTTTTACGACAGGGTCCCCCCTTACGACATTTTAGCAAAAAATGTTTTTCTTAAAAAATGCATTTTCTTACATTTTCTTACATTTACGGGTTTAGTCGGGACTCCTGATGACGTTTTGAGACATCTCCTACAACTACAGCACCAGAATTGTGCTGCTGAAGCAAGTCCGTTTTTTGAATTTTTTTTTGTAAAAAAAAAGTTTTCCCAAAAAAAGCATTTTATGCCATTTTTAGGTTTTGTAGGGACTCCTGATGACGTTTTGAGACATCTCCTACAACTACAGCACCAGAATTGTACTGCTGAAGCAAGTGCGTTTTTTGGCATTTTTACGACAGGGTCCCCCCTTACGACATTTTAGAAAAAAATGTTTTTCTTAAAAAATGCATTTTCTTACATTTTCTTACATTTACGGGTTTAGTCGGGACTCCTGATGACGTTTTGAGACATCTCCTACAACTACAGCACCAGAATTGTGCTGCTGAAGCAAGTCCGTTTTTTTGAATTTTTACGACAGGGTCCCCCCTTACGACATTTTAGCAAAAAATGTTTTTGGTAAAAAATGCATTTTCTTACATTTTCTTACATTTACGGGTTTAGTCAGGACTCCTGATGACGTTTTGAGACATCTCCTACAACTACAGCACCAGAATTGTGCTGCTGAAGCAAGTCCGTTTTTTGGAATTTTTTTTTGTAAAAAAAAAGTTTTCCCAAAAAAAGCATTTTATGCCATTTTTAGGTTTTGTAGGGACTCCTGGTGACGTTTTGAGACATCTCCTACAACTACAGCACCAGAATTGTGCTGCTGAAGCAAGTCCGTTTTTTGGAATTTTTTTTTGTAAAAAAAAAGTTTCCCAAAAAAAGCATTTTATGCCATTTTTAGGTTTTTTAGGGACTCTTGATGACTTTTTGAGACATCTCCTACAACTACAGCACCAGAATTGTACTGCTGAAGTAAGTCCGTTTTTTGGCATTTTTACGACAGGGTCCCCCCTTACGACATTTTAGCAAAACATTTTTTTCTTAAAAAATGCATTTTCTTACATTTTCTTACATTTACGGGTTTAGTCGGGACTCCTGATGACGCTTTGGGACATCTCCTACAACTACAGCACCAGAATTGTGCTGCTGAAGCAAGTCCGTTTTTTTGATTTTTTTTTACGACATTTTGCAAAATATTTTTTTTCCGTAAAATATGCATTTTCTTCTAATTTCTTCCATTTTCGGGTTTAGTCGGGACTCCTGATGACGTTTTGAGACATCTCCTACAACTACAGCACCAGAATTGTGCTGCTGAAGCAAGTCCGTTTTTTGGCATTTTTACGAGAGGGTCCCCCCTTACGACATTTTAGCAAAAAATGTTTTTCTTAAAAAATGCATTTTCTTACATTTTCTTACATTTACGGGTTTAGTCGGGACTCCTGATGACGTTTTGAGACATCTCCTACAACTACAGCACCAGAATTGTACTGCTGAAGCAAGTCCGTTTTTTGGCATTTTTACGACAGGGTCCCCCCTTACGACATTTTAGCAAAAAATGTTTTTCTTAAAAAATGCATTTTCTTACATTTTCTTACATTTACGGGTTTAGTCGGGACTCCTGATGACGTTTTGAGACATCTCCTACAACTACAGCACCAGAATTGTGCTGCTGAAGCAAGTCCGTTTTTTGGAATTTTTACGACAGGGTCCCCCCTTACGACATTTTAGCAAAAAATGTTTTTCTAATAAAATGCATTTTCTTACATTTACGGGTTTAGTCGGGACTCCTGATGACGTTTTGAGACATTTCCTACAACTACAGCACCAGAATTGTGCTGCTGAAGCAAGTCCGTTTTTTGGAATTTTTACGACAGGGTCCCCCCTTACGACATTTTAGCAAAAAATGTTTTTCGTAAAAAATGCATTTTCTTACATTTACGGGTTTAGTCGGGACTCCTGATGACGTTTTGAGACATCTCCTACAACTACAGCACCAGAATTGTGCTGCTGAAGCAAGTCCGTTTTTTGGAATTTTTTTTTGTAAAAAAAAAGTTTTCCCAAAAAAAGCATTTTATGCCATTTTTAGGTTTTGTAGGGACTCCTGATGACGTTTTGAGACATCTCCTACAACTACAGCACCAGAATTGTACTGCTGAAGCAAGTCCGTTTTTTGGCATTTTTACGACAGGGTCCCCCCTTACGACATTTTAGCAAAAATTGTTTTTCTTAAAAAATGCATTTTCTTACATTTTCTTACATTTACGGGTTTAGTCGGGACTCCTGATGACGTTTTGAGACATCTCCTACAACTACAGCACCAGAATTGTGCTGCTGAAGCAAGTCCGTTTTTTTTTAATTTTTTTTACGACATTTTGCAAAATATTTTTTTCCCGTAAAATATGCATTTTCTTCTAATTTCTTCCATTTTCGGGTTTAGTCGGGACTCCTGATGACGTTTTGAGACATCTCCTACAACTACAGCACCAGAATTGTGCTGCTGAAGCAAGTCCGTTTTTTGGAATTTTTACGACAGGGTCCCCCCTTACGACATCCATCCATCCATTTTCTACCGCTTATTCCCTTCGGGGTCGCGGGGGGCGCTGGAGCCTATCTCAGCTACAATCGGGCGGAAGGCGGGGTACACCCTGGACAAGTCGCCACCTCATCGCAAGGCCAACACAGATAGACAGACAACATTCACACTCACAGTCACACACTAGGGCCAATTTTAGTGTTGCCAATCAACTTATCCCCAGGTGCATGTCTTTGGAGGTGGGAGGAAGCCGGAGTACCCGGAGAGAACCCACGCAGTCACGGGGAGAACATGCAAACTCCACACCGAAAGATCCAGAGCCCGGAATTGAACCCCAGACTACTCAGCACCTTCGTATTGTGAGGCAGACGCACTAACCCCTCTGCCACCGTGCTGCCCCCCTTACGACATTTTAGCAAAAAATGTTTTTCTTAAAAAATGCATTTTCTTACATTTTCTTACATTTACGGGTTTAGTCGGGACTCCTGATGACGTTTTGAGACATCTCCTACAACTACAGCACCAGAATTGTGCTGCTGAAGCAAGTCCGTTTTTTGGCATTTTTACGACAGGGTCCCCCCTTACATCATTTTAGCAAAAAATGTTTTTCGTAAAAAATGCATTTTCTTACATTTTCTTACATTTACGGGTTTAGTAAGGACTCCTGATGACGTTTTGAGACATCTCCTACAACTACAGCACCAGAATTGTGCTGCTCAAACAAGTCCGTTTTTTGAATTTTTTTTTGTAAAAAAAAAGTTTTCCCAAAAAAAGCATTTTATGCCATTTTTAGGTTTTGTAGGGACTCCTGATGACGTTTTGAGACATCTCCTACAACTACAGCACCAGAATTGTGCTGCTGAAGCAAGTCCGTTTTTTGGAAAAAAATTTTGTAAAAAAAAAGTTTTCCCAAAAAAAGCATTTTATGCCATTTTTAGGTTTTGTAGGGACTCCTGATGACGTTTTGAGACATCTCCTACAACTACAGCACCAGAATTGTACTGCTGAAGCAAGTCCGTTTTTTGGCATTTTTACGACAGGGTCCCCCCTTACGACATTTTAGCAAAAATTTTTTTTCTTAAAAAATGCATTTTCTTACATTTTCTTACATTTACGGGTTTAGTCGGGACTCCTGATGACGTTTTGAGACATCTCCTACAACTACAGCACCAGAATTGTGCTGCTGAAGCAAGTCCGTTTTTTTGATTTTTTTTTACGACATTTTGCAAAATATTTTTTTTCCGTAAAATATGCATTTTCTTCTAATTTCTTCCATTTTCGGGTTTAGTCGGGACTCCTGATGACGTTTTGAGACATCTCCTACAACTACAGCACCAGAATTGTGCTGCTGAAGCAAGTCTGTTTTTTGGAATTTTTACGACAGAGTCCCCCCTTACGACATTTTAGCAAAAAATGTTTTTCGTAAAAAATGCATTTTCTTACATTTTCTTACATTTACGGGTTTAGTCGGGACTCCTGATGACGTTTTGAGACATCTCCTACAACTACAGCACCAGAATTGTGCTGCTGAAGCAAGTCTGTTTTTTGAATTTTTTTTTGTAAAAAAAAAGTTTGCCCAAAAAAAGCATTTTATGCCATTTTTAGGTTTTGTAGGGACTCCTGATGATGTTTTGAGACATCTCCTGCAACTACAGCACCATAATTGTACTGCTGAAGCAAGTGCGTTTTTTGGCATTTTTACGACAGGGTCCCCCCTTACAACATTTTAGCAAAAAATTTTTTTCTTAAAAAATGCATTTTCTTACATTTACGGGTTTAGTCGGGACTCCTGATGACGTTTTGAGACATCTCCTACAACTACAGCACCAGAATTGTGCTGCTGAAGCAAGTCCGTTTTTTGGCATTTTCACGACAGTGTCCCCCCTTACGACATTTTAGCAAAAAATGTTTTTCGTAAAAAATGCATTTTCTTACATTTACGGGTTTAGTCGGGACTCCTGATGACGTTTTGAGACATCTCCTACAACTACAGCACCAGAATTGTGCTGCTGAAGCAAGTCCGTTTTTTGGAATTTTTACGACAGGGTCCCCCCTTACGACATTTTAGCAAAAAATGTTTTTCTTAAAAAATGCATTTTCTTACATTTTCTTACATTTACGGGTTTAGTCGGGACTCCTGATGACGTTTTGAGACATCTCCTACAACTACAGCACCAGAATTGTGCTGCTGAAGCAAGTCCGTTTTTTGAATTTTTTTTTGTAAAAAAAAGTTTTCCCAAAAAAAGCATTTTATGCCATTTTTAGGTTTTGTAGGGACTCCTGATGACGTTTTGAGACATCTCCTACAACTACAGCACCAGAATTGTGCTGCTGAAGCAAGTCCGTTTTTTTGAATTTTTACGACAGGGTCCCCCCTTACGACATTTTAGCAAAAAATGTTTTTGGTAAAAAATGCATTTTCTTACATTTTCTTACATTTACGGGTTTAGTCAGGACTCCTGATGACGTTTTGAGACATCTCCTACAACTACAGCACCAGAATTGTGCTGCTGAAGCAAGTCCGTTTTTTGGAATTTTTTTTTGTAAAAAAAAAGTTTTCCCAAAAAAAGCATTTTATGCCATTTTTAGGTTTTGTAGGGACTCCTGATGACGTTTTGAGACATCTCCTACAACTACAGCACCAGAATTGTGCTGCTGAAGCAAGTCCGTTTTTTGGAATTTTTTTTTGTAAAAAAAAAGTTTCCCAAAAAAAGCATTTTATGCCATTTTTAGGTTTTTTAGGGACTCTTGATGACTTTTTGAGACATCTCCTACAACTACAGCACCAGAATTGTACTGCTGAAGTAAGTCCGTTTTTTGGCATTTTTACGACAGGGTCCCCCCTTACGACATTTTAGCAAAACATTTTTTTCTTAAAAAATGCATTTTCTTACATTTTCTTACATTTACGGGTTTAGTCGGGACTCCTGATGACGTTTTGGGACATCTCCTACAACTACAGCACCAGAATTGTGCTGCTGAAGCAAGTCCGTTTTTTTGATTTTTTTTTACGACATTTTGCAAAATATTTTTTTTCCGTAAAATATGCATTTTCTTCTAATTTCTTCCATTTTCGGGTTTAGTCGGGACTCCTGATGACGTTTTGAGACATCTCCTACAACTACAGCACCAGAATTGTGCTGCTGAAGCAAGTCCGTTTTTTGGAATTTTTACGACAGGGTCCCCCCTTACGACATTTTAGCAAAAAATGTTTTTCTTAAAAAATGCATTTTCTTACATTTTCTTACATTTACGGGTTTAGTCGGGACTCCTGATGACGTTTTGAGACATCTCCTACAACTACAGCACCAGAATTGTGCTGCTGAAGCAAGTCCGTTTTTTGGAATTTTTACGACAGGGTCCCCCCTTACGACATTTTAGCAAAAAATGTTTTTCTAATAAAATGCATTTTCTTACATTTACGGGTTTAGTCGGGACTCCTGATGACGTTTTGAGACATTTCCTACAACTACAGCACCAGAATTGTGCTGCTGAAGCAAGTCCGTTTTTTGGAATTTTTACGACAGGGTCCCCCCTTACGACATTTTAGCAAAAAATGTTTTTCGTAAAAAATGCATTTTCTTACATTTTCTTACATTTACGGGTTTAGTCGGGACTCCTGATGACGTTTTGAGACATCTCCTACAACTACAGCACCAGAATTGTGCTGCTCAAACAAGTCCGTTTTTTGAATTTTTTTTTGTAAAAAAAAAGTTTTCCCAAAAAAAGCATTTTATGCAATTTTTAGGTTTTGTAGGGACTCCTGATGACGTTTTGAGACATCTCCTACAACTACAGCACCAGAATTGTGCTGCTGAAGCAAGTCCGTTTTTTGCCATTTTTACGACAGGGTCCCCCCTTACGACATTTTAGCAAAAAATGTTTTTCTTAAAAAATGCATTTTCTTACATTTTCTTACATTTACGGGTTTAGTCAGGACTCCTGATGACGTTTTGAGACATCTCCTACAACTACAGCACCAGAATTGTGCTGCTGAAGCAAGTCCGTTTTTTGGAATTTTTTTTTGTAAAAAAAAAGTTTTCCCAAAAAAAGCATTTTATGCCATTTTTAGGTTTTGTAGGGACTCCTGATGACGTTTTGAGACATCTCCTACAACTACAGCACCAGAATTGTGCTGCTGAAGCAAGTCCGTTTTTTGGAAATTTTTTTTGTAAAAAAAAAGTTTTCCCAAAAAAAGCATTTTATGCCATTTTTAGTTTTTTTTAGGGACTCCTGATGACGTTTTGAGACATCTCCTACAACTACAGCACCAGAATTGTACTGCTGAAGTAAGTCCGTTTTTTGGCATTTTTACGACAGGGTCCCCCCTTACGACATTTTAGCAAAACATTTTTTTCTTAAAAAATGCATTTTCTTACATTTTCTTACATTTACGGGTTTAGTCGGGACTCCTGATGACGTTTTGAGACATCTCCTACAACTACAGCACCAGAATTGTGCTGCTGAAGCAAGTCCGTTTTTTGGCATTTTTACGAGAGGGTCCCCCCTTACGACATTTTAGCAAAAAATGTTTTTCTTAAAAAATGCATTTTCTTACATTTTCTTACATTTACGGGTTTAGTCGGGACTCCTGATGACGTTTTGAGACATCTCCTACAACTACAGCACCAGAATTGTACTGCTGAAGCAAGTCCGTTTTTTGGCATTTTTACGACAGGGTCCCCCCTTACATCATTTTAGCAAAAAATGTTTTTCTTAAAAAATGCATTTTCTTACATTTTCTTACATTTACGGGTTTAGTCGGGACTCCTGATGACGTTTTGAGACATCTCCTACAACTACAGCACCAGAATTGTGCTGCTGAAGCAAGTCTGTTTTTTGAATTTTTTTTTGTAAAAAAAAAGTTTGCCCAAAAAAAGCATTTTATGCCATTTTTAGGTTTTGTAGGGACTCCTGATGACGTTTTGAGACATCTCCTACAACTACAGCACCAGAATTGCACTGCTGAAGCAAGTCCGTTTTTTGGCATTTTTACGACAGGGTCCCCCCTTACGACATTTTAGCAAACATTTTTTTTCTTAAAAAAAGCATTTTCTTACATTTTCTTACATTTACGGGTTTAGTCGGGACTCCTGATGACGTTTTGAGACATCTCCTACAACTACAGCACCAGAATTGTGCTGCTGAAGCAAGTCCGTTTTTTGGAATTTTTACGACAGGGTCCCCCCTTACGACATTTTAGCAAAAAATGTTTTTCTAAAAAAATGCATTTTCTTACATTTACGGGTTTAGTCGGGACTCCTGATGACGTTTTGAGACATCTCCTACAACTACAGCACCAGAATTGTGCTGCTGAAGCAAGTCCGTTTTTTGGAATTTTTACGACAGGGTCCCCCCTTACGACATTTTAGCAAAAAATGTTTTTCGTAAAAAATGCATTTTCTTACATTTTCTTACATTTACGGGTTTAGTCGGGACTCCTGATGACGTTTTGAGACATCTCCTACAACTACAGCACCAGAATTGTGCTGCTCAAACAAGTCCGTTTTTTGAATTTTTTTTTGTTAAATAAAAGTTTTCCCAAAAAAAGCATTTTATGCAATTTTTAGGTTTTGTAGGGACTCCTGATGACGTTTTGAGACATCTCCTACAACTACAGCACCAGAATTGTGCTGCTGAAGCAAGTCCGTTTTTTGGCATTTTTACGACAGGGTCCCCCCTTACGACATTTTAGCAAAAAATGTTTTTCTTAAAAAATGCATTTTCTTACATTTTCTTACATTTACGGGTTTAGTCGGGACTCCTGATGACGTTTTGAGACATCTCCTACAACTACAGCACCAGAATTGTGCTGCTGAAGCAAGTCCGTTTTTTGGAATTTTTTTTTTGTAAAAAAAAAAGTTTTCCCAAAAAAAGCATTTTATGTCATTTTTAGGTTTTGTAGGGACTCCTGATGACGTTTTGAGACATCTCCTACAACTACAGCACCAGAATTGTACTGCTGAAGCAAGTCCGTTTTTTGGCATTTTTACGACAGGGTCCCCCCTTACGACATTTTAGCAAAAAATGTTTTTCTAAAAAAATGCATTTTCTTACATTTACGGGTTTAGTCGGGACTCCTGATGACGTTTTGAGACATCTCCTACAACTACAGCACCAGAATTGTGCTGCTCAAACAAGTCCGTTTTTCTAATTTTTTTTTGTAAAAAAAAAGTTTTCCCAAAAAAAGCATTTTATGCAATTTTTAGGTTTTGTAGGGACTCCTGATGACGTTTTGAGACATCTCCTACAACTACAGCACCAGAATGGTGCTGCTGAAGCAAGTCCGTTGTTTGGCATTTTTACGACAGGGTCCCCCCTTTACGACATTTTAGCAAAAAATGTTTTTCTTAAAAAATGCATTTTCTTACATTTTCTTACATTTACGGGTTTAGTCGGGACTCCTGATGACGTTTTGAGACATCTCCTACAACTACAGCACCAGAATTGTGCTGCTGAAGCAAGTTCGTTTTTTTGAATTTTTTTTTCGACATTTTGCAAAATATTTTTTTTCCGTAAAATATGCATTTTCTTCTAATTTCTTCCATTTTCGGGTTTAGTCGGGACTCCTGATGACGTTTTGAGACATCTCCTACAACTACAGCACCAGAATTGTGCTGCTGAAGCAAGTCCGTTTTTTGGCATTTTTACGACAGGGCCCCCCTTACATTTTAGAAAAAAAAAATGTTCTTAAAAAATGCATTTTCTTACATTTACGGGTTTAGTCGGGACTCCTGATGACGTTTTGAGACATCTCCTACAACTACAGCACCAGAATTGTGCTGCTCAAACAAGTCCGTTTTTTGAATTTTTTTTTGTAAAAAAAAAGTTTTCCCAAAAAAAGCATTTTATGCAATTTTTAGGTTTTGTAGGGACTCCTGATGACGTTTTGAGACATCTCCTACAACTACAGCACCAGAATTGTGCTGCTGAAGCAAGTCCGTTTTTTGGCATTTTTACGACAGGGTCCCCCCTTTACGACATTTTAGCAAAAAATGTTTTTCTTAAAAAATGCATTTTCTTACATTTTCTTACATTTACGGGTTTAGTCGGGACTCCTGATGACGTTTTGAGACATCTCCTACAACTACAGCACCAGAATTGTGCTGCTGAAGCAAGTCCGTTTTTTTGAATTTTTTTTTCGACATTTTGCAAAATATTTTTTTTCCGTAAAATATGCATTTTCTTCTAATTTCTTCCATTTTCGGGTTTAGTCGGGACTCCTGATGACGTTTTGAGACATCTCCTACAACTACAGCACCAGAATTGTGCTGCTGAAGCAAGTCCGTTTTTTGGCATTTTTACGACAGGGCCCCCCTTACATTTTAGAAAAAAAAATTTTTCTTAAAAAATGCATTTTCTTACATTTTCTTACATTTATGGGTTTAGTCGGGACTCCTGATGACGTTTTGAGACATCTCCTACAACTACAGCACCAGAATTGTGCTGCTGAAGCAAGTCCGTTTTTTGGAATTTTTACGACAGAGTCCCCCCTTACGACATTTTAGCAAAAAATGTTTATCGTAAAAAATGCATTTTCTTACATTTTCTTACATTTACGGGTTTAGTCGGGACTCCTGATGACGTTTTGAGACATCTCCTACAACTACAGCACCAGAATTGTGCTGCTGAAGCAAGTCTGTTTTTTGAATTTTTTTTTGTAAAAAAAAAGTTTGCCCAAAAAAAGCATTTTATGCCATTTTTCGGTTTTGTAGGGACTCCTGATGACGTTTTGAGACATCTCCTACAACTACAGCACCAGAATTGTACTGCTGAAGCAAGTCCGTTTTTTGGCATTTTTACGACAGGGTCCCCCCTTACGACATTTTAGCAAAAAAATGTTTTCTTAAAAAATGCATTTTCTTACATTTACGGGTTTAGTCGGGACTCCTGATGACGTTTTGAGACATCTCCTACAACTACAGCACCAGAATTGTGCTGCTGAAGCAAGTCCGTTTTTTTGAATTTTTTTTACGACATTTTGCAAAATATTTTTTTTCCGTAAAATATGCATTTTCTTCTAATTTCTTCCATTTTCGGGTTTAGTCGGGACTCCTGATGACGTTTTGAGACATCTCCTACAACTACAGCACCAGAATTGTACTGCTGAAGCAAGTCCGTTTTTTGGCATTTTTACGACAGGGTCCCCCCTTACGACATTTTAGCAAAAAAAATTTTTTCTTAAAAAATGCATTTTCTTACATTTTCTTACATTTACGGGTTTAGTCGGGACTCCTGATGACGTTTTGAGACATCTCCTACAACTACAGCACCAGAATTGTGCTGCTGAAGCAAGTCCGTTTTTTGGCATTTTTACGACAGGGTCCCCCCTTACGACATTTTAGCAAAAAATGTTTTTCTTAAAAAATGCATTTTCTTACATTTTCTTACATTTACGGGTTTAGTCGGGACTCCTGATGACGTTTTGAGACATCTCCTACAACTACAGCACCAGAATTGTGCTGCTGAAGCAAGTCCGTTTTTTGGAATTTTTTTTTGTAAAAAAAAAGTTTTCCCAAAAAAAGCATTTTATGCCATTTTTAGGTTTTGTAGGGACTCCTGATGACGTTTTGAGACATCTCCTACAACTACAGCACCAGAATTGTACTGCTGAAGCAAGTCCGTTTTTTGGCATTTTTACGACAGGGTCCCCCCTTACGACATTTTAGCAAAAAATGTTTTTCTTAAAAAATGCATTTTCTTACATTTTCTTACATTTACGGGTTTAGTCGGGACTCCTGATGACGTTTTGAGACATCTCCTACAACTACAGCACCAGAATTGTGCTGCTGAAGCAAGTCCGTTTTTTTTAAATTTTTTTTACGACATTTTGCAAAATATTTTTTTCCCGTAAAATATGCATTTTCTTCTAATTTCTTCCATTTTCGGGTTTAGTCGGGACTCCTGATGACGTTTTGAGACATCTCCTACAACTACAGCACCAGAATTGTGCTGCTGAAGCAAGTCCGTTTTTTGGAATTTTTACGACAGGGTCCCCCCTTACGACATTTTAGCAAAAAATGTTTTTCTTAAAAAATGCATTTTCTTACATTTTCTTACATTTACGGGTTTAGTCGGGACTCCTGATGACGTTTTGAGACATCTCCTACAACTACAGCACCAGAATTGTGCTGCTGAAGCAAGTCCGTTTTTTTGAATTTTTTTTACGACATTTTGCAAAATATTTTTTTTCCGTAAAATATGCATTTTCTTCTAATTTCTTCCATTTTCGGGTTTAGTCGGGACTCCTGATGACGTTTTGAGACATCTCCTACAACTACAGCACCAAAATTGTGCTGCTGAAGCAAGTCCGTTTTTTGGAATTTTTACGACAGGGTCCCCCTTTACGACATTTTAGCAAAAAATGATTTTTCTTAAAATATGCATTTTCTTCTAATTTCTTCCATTTTCGGGTTTAGTCGGGACTCCTGATGACGTTTTGAGACATCTCCTACAACTACAGCACCAAAATTGTGCTGCTGAAGCAAGTCCGTTTTTTGGAATTTTTACGACAGGGTCCCCCTTTACGACATTTTAGCAAAAAATGTTTTTCGTAAAAAATGCATTTTCTTACATTTTCTTACATTTACGGGTTTAGTAAGGACTCCTGATGACGTTTTGAGATATCTCCTACAACTACAGCACCAGAATTGTGCTGCTCAAACAAGTCCGTTTTTTGAATTTTTTTTTGTAAAAAAAAAGTTTTCCCAAAAAAAGCATTTTATGCCATTTTTAGGTTTTGTAGGGACTCCTGATGACGTTTTGAGACATCTCCTACAACTACAGCACCAGAATTGTGCTGCTGAAGCAAGTCCGTTTTTTGGAAAAAAATTTTGTAAAAAAAAAGATTTCCCAAAAAAAGCATTTTATGCCATTTTTAGGTTTTGTAGGGACTCCTGATGACGTTTTGAGACATCTCCTACAACTACAGCACCAGAATTGTACTGCTGAAGCAAGTCCGTTTTTTGGCATTTTTACGACAGGGTCCCCCCTTACGACATTTTAGCAAAACATTTTTTTCTTAAAAAATGCATTTTCTTACATTTTCTTACATTTACGGGTTTAGTCGGGACTCCTGATGACGTTTTGAGACATCTCCTACAACTACAGCACCAGAATTGTGCTGCTGAAGCAAGTCCGTTTTTTTGATTTTTTTTTACGACATTTTGCAAAATATTTTTTTTCCGTAAAATATGCATTTTCTTCTAATTTCTTCCATTTTCGGGTTTAGTCGGGACTCCTGATGACGTTTTGAGACATCTCCTACAACTACAGCACCAGAATTGTGCTGCTGAAGCAAGTCCGTTTTTTGGCATTTTTACGACATTTTAGCAAAAAAAGTTTTTCTTAAAAAATGCATTTTCTTACATTTTCTTACATTTACGGGTTTAGTCGGGACTCCTGATGACGTTTTGAGACATCTCCTACAACTACAGCACCAGAATTGTGCTGCTGAAGCAAGTCCGTTTTTTGGAATTTTTACGAAGGGGTCCCCCCTTACGACATTTTAGCAAAAAATGTTTTTCGTAAAAAATGCATTTTCTTACATTTTCTTACATTTACGGGTTTAGTCGGGACTCCTGATGACGTTTTGAGACATCTCCTACAACTACAGCACCAGAATTGTGCTGCTGAAGCAAGTCTGTTTTTTGAATTTTTTTTTGTAAAAAAAAAGTTTGCCCAAAAAAAGCATTTTATGCCATTTTTAGGTTTTGTAGGGACTCCTGATGATGTTTTGAGACATCTCCTGCAACTACAGCACCATAATTGTACTGCTGAAGCAAGTGCGTTTTTTGGCATTTTACAACATTTTAGCAAAAAAATTTTTTCTTAAAAAATGCATTTTCTTACATTTACGGGTTTAGTCGGGACTCCTGATGACGTTTTGAGACATCTCCTACAACTACAGCACCAGAATTGTGCTGCTGAAGCAAGTCCGTTTTTTGGCATTTTCACGACAGGCCCTTACGACATTTTAGCAAAAAATGTTTTTCGTAAAAAATGCATTTTCTTACATTTACGGGTTTAGTCGGGACTCCTGATGACGTTTTGAGACATCTCCTACAACTACAGCACCAGAATTGTGCTGCTCAAACAAGTCCGTTTTTTGAATTTTTTTTTGTAAAAAAAAAGTTTTCCCAAAAAAAGCATTTTATGCCATTTTTAGGTTTTGTAGGGACTCCTGATGACGTTTTGAGACATCTCCTACAACTACAGCACCAGAATTGTGCTGCTGAAGCAAGTCTGTTTTTTGAATTTTTTTTTGTAAAAAAAAAGTTTGCCCAAAAAAAGCATTTTATGCCATTTTTAGGTTTTGTAGGGACTCCTGATGACGTTTTGAGACATCTCCTACAACTACAGCACCAGAATTTACTGCTGAAGCAAGTCCGTTTTTTGGCATTTTTACGACAGGGTCCCCCCTTACGACATTTTAGCAAAAAATGTTTTTCTTAAAAAATGCATTTTCTTACATTTTCTTACATTTACGGGTTTAGTCGGGACTCCTGATGACGTTTTGAGACATCTCCTACAACTACAGCACCAGAATTGTGCTGCTGAAGCAAGTCCGTTTTTTTGTTTTTTTTTTACGACATTTTGCAAAATATTTTTTTTCCGTAAAATATGCATTTTCTTCTAATTTCTTCCATTTTCGGGTTTAGTCGGGACTCCTGATGACGTTTTGAGACATCTCCTACAACTACAGCACCAGAATTGTGCTGCTGAAGCAAGTCCGTTTTTTGGCATTTTTACGACAGGGTCCCCCCTTACGACATTTTAGCAAAAAATGTTTTTCTTAAAAAATGCATTTTCTTACATTTTCTTACATTTACGGGTTTAGTCGGGACTCCTGATGACGTTTTGAGACATCTCCTACAACTACAGCACCAGAATTGTGCTGCTGAAGCAAGTCCGTTTTTTAGAATTTTTACGACAGAGTCCCCCCTTACGACATTTTAGCAAAAAATGTTTTTCGTAAAAAATGCATTTTCTTACATTTTCTTACATTTACGGGTTTAGTCGGGACTCCTGATGACGTTTTGAGACATCTCCTACAACTACAGCACCAGAATTGTGCTGCTGAAGCAAGTCTGTTTTTTGAATTTTTTTTTGTAAAAAAAAAGTTTGCCCAAAAAAAGCATTTTATGCCATTTTTAGGTTTTGTAGGGACTCCTGATGATGTTTTGAGACATCTCCTGCAACTACAGCACCATAATTGTACTGCTGAAGCAAGTGCGTTTTTTGGCATTTTACAACATTTTAGCAAAAAATTTTTTTCTTAAAAAATGCATTTTCTTACATTTACGGGTTTAGTCGGGACTCCTGATGACGTTTTGAGACATCTCCTACAACTACAGCACCAGAATTGTGCTGCTGAAGCAAGTCCGTTTTTTGGCATTTTCACGACAGGCCCTTACGACATTTTAGTAAAAAATGTTTTTCGTAAAAAATGCATTTTCTTACATTTACGGGTTTAGTCGGGACTCCTGATGACGTTTTGAGACATCTCCTACAACTACAGCACCAGAATTGTGCTGCTCAAACAAGTCTGTTTTTTGAATTTTTTTTTGTAAAAAAAAAGTTTGCCCAAAAAAAGCATTTTATGCCATTTTTAGGTTTTGTAGGGACTCCTGATGACGTTTTGAGACATCTCCTACAACTACAGCACCAGAATTTACTGCTGAAGCAAGTCCGTTTTTTGGCATTTTTACGACAGGGTCCCCCCTTACGACATTTTAGCAAAAAATGTTTTTCTTAAAAAATGCATTTTCTTACATTTTCTTACATTTACGGGTTTAGTCGGGACTCCTGATGACGTTTTGAGACATCTCCTACAACTACAGCACCAGAATTGTGCTGCTGAAGCAAGTCCGTTTTTTTTAAACATTTTTTACGACATTTTGCAAAATATTTTTTTCCCGTAAAATATGCATTTTCTTCTAATTTCTTCCATTTTCGGGTTTAGTCGGGACTCCTGATGACGTTTTGAGACATCTCCTACAACTACAGCACCAGAATTGTGCTGCTGAAGCAAGTCCGTTTTTTGGAATTTTTACGACAGGGTCCCCCCTTACGACATTTTAGCAAAAAATGTTTTTCTTAAAAAATGCATTTTCTTACATTTTCTTACATTTACGGGTTTAGTCGGGACTCCTGATGACGTTTTGAGACATCTCCTACAACTACAGCACCAGAATTGTGCTGCTGAAGCAAGTCCGTTTTTTTGAATTTTTTTTACGACATTTTGCAAAATATTTTTTTTCCGTAAAATATGCATTTTCTTCTAATTTCTTCCATTTTCGGGTTTAGTCGGGACTCCTGATGACGTTTTGAGACATCTCCTACAACTACAGCACCAAAATTGTGCTGCTGAAGCAAGTCCGTTTTTTGGAATTTTTACGACAGGGTCCCCCCTTACGACATTTTAGCAAAAAATGTTTTTCTTAAAAAATGCATTTTCTTACATTTTCTTACATTTACGGGTTTAGTCGGGACTCCTGATGACGTTTTGAGACATCTCCTACAACTACAGCACCAGAATTGTGCTGCTGAAGCAAGTCCGTTTTTTGGAATTTTTACGACAGAGTCCCCCCTTACGACATTTTAGCAAAAAATGTTTTTCGTAAAAAATGCATTTTCTTACATTTTCTTACATTTACGGGTTTAGTCGGGACTCCTGATGACGTTTTGAGACATCTCCTACAACTACAGCACCAGAATTGTGCTGCTGAAGCAAGTCTGTTTTTTGAATTTTTTTTTGTAAAAAAAAAGTTTGCCCAAAAAAAGCATTTTATGCCATTTTTAGGTTTTGTAGGGACTCCTGATGATGTTTTGAGACATCTCCTGCAACTACAGCACCATAATTGTACTGCTGAAGCAAGTGCGTTTTTTGGCATTTTTACGACAGGGTCCCCCCTTACAACATTTTAGCAAAAAATTTTTTTCTTAAAAAATGCATTTTCTTACATTTACGGGTTTAGTCGGGACTCCTGATGACGTTTTGAGACATCTCCTACAACTACAGCACCAGAATTGTGCTGCTGAAGCAAGTCCGTTTTTTGGCATTTTCACGACAGGCCCTTACGACATTTTAGCAAAAAATGTTTTTCGTAAAAAATGCATTTTCTTACATTTACGGGTTTAGTCGGGACTCCTGATGACGTTTTGAGACATCTCCTACAACTACAGCACCAGAATTGTGCTGCTCAAACAAGTCCGTTTTTTGAATTTTTTTTTGTAAAAAAAAAGTTTTCCCAAAAAAAGCATTTTATGCCATTTTTAGGTTTTGTAGGGACTCCTGATGACGTTTTGAGACATCTCCTACAACTACAGCACCAGAATTGTACTGCTGAAGCAAGTGCGTTTTTTGGCATTTTTACGACAGGGTCCCCCCTTACGACATTTTAGCAAAAAAATTTTCTTAAAAAATGCATTTTCTTACATTTACGGGTTTAGTCGGGACTCCTGATGACGTTTTGAGACATCTCCTACAACTACAGCACCAGAATTGTGCTGCTGAAGCAAGTCCGTTTTTTTGAATTTTTTTTACGACATTTTGCAAAATATTTTTTTTCCGTAAAATATGCATTTTCTTCTAATTTCTTCCATTTTTGGGTTTAGTCGGGACTCCTGGTGACGTTTTGAGACATCTCCTACAACTACAGCACCAGAATTGTGCCGCTGAAGCAAGTCCGTTTTTTGGAATTTTTACGACAGGGTCCCCCCTTACGACATTTTAGCAAAAAATGTTTTTCTTAAAAAATGCATTTTTTTACATTTTCTTACATTTACGGGTTTAGTCGGGACTCCTGATGACGTTTTGAGACATCTCCTACAACTACAGCACCAGAATTGTGCTGCTGAAGCAAGTCTGTTTTTTGAATTTTTTTTTGTAAAAAAAAAGTTTGCCCAAAAAAAAGCATTTTATGCCATTTTTAGGTTTTGTAGGGACTCCTGATGACGTTTTGAGACATCTCCTACAACTACAGCACCAGAATTTACTGCTGAAGCAAGTCCGTTTTTTGGCATTTTTACGACAGGGTCCCCACTTACGACATTTTAGCAAAAAATGTTTTTCGTAAAAAATGCATTTTCTTACATTTTCTTACATTTACGGGTTTAGTCGGGACTCCTGATGACGTTTTGAGACATCTCCTACAACTACAGCACCAGAATTGTGCTGCTGAAGCAAGTCCGTTTTTTGGCATTTTTACGACAGGGTCCCCCCTTACGACATTTTAGCAAAAAATGTTTTTCTTAAAAAATGCATTTTCTTACATTTTCTTACATTTACGGGTTTAGTCGGGACTCCTGATGACGTTTTGAGACATCTCCTACAACTACAGCACCAGAATTGTGCTGCTGAAGCAAGTCCGTTTTTTGGCATTTTTACGACAGGGTCCCCCCTTACGACATTTTAGCAAAAAATGTTTTTCTTAAAAAATGCATTTTCTTACATTTTCTTACATTTACGGGTTTAGTCGGGACTCCTGATGACGTTTTGAGACATCTCCTACAACTACAGCACCAGAATTGTGCTGCTGAAGCAAGTCCGTTTTTTGGAAAAATTTTTTGTAAAAAAAAAGTTTTCCCAAAAAAAGCATTTTATGCCATTTTTAGGTTTTGTAGGGACTCCTGATGACGTTTTGAGACATTTCCTACAACTACAGCACCAGAATTGTACTGCTGAAGCAAGTCCGTTTTTTGGCATTTTTACGACAGGGCCCCCCCTTACGACATTTTAGCAAAAATTTTTTTTCTTAAAAAATGCATTTTCTTACATTTTCTTACATTTACGGGTTTAGTCGGGACTCCTGATGACGTTTTGAGACATCTCCTACAACTACAGCACCAGAATTGTGCTGCTGAAGTAAGTCCGTTTTTTTGGATTTTTTTTACGACATTTTGCAAAATATTTTTTTCCCGTAAAATATGCATTTTCTTCTAATTTCTTCCATTTTCGGGTTTAGTCGGGACTCCTGATGACGTTTTGAGACATCTCCTACAACTACAGCACCAGAATTGTGCTGCTGAAGCAAGTCCGTTTTTTGGAATTTTTGCGACAGGGTCCACCCTTACGACATTTTAGCAAAAAATGTTTTTCTTAAAAAATGCATTTTCTTACATTTTCTTACATTTACGGGTTTAGTCGGGACTCCTGATGACGTTTTGAGACATCTCCTACAACTACAGCACCAGAATTGTACTGCTGAAGCAAGTCCGTTTTTTGGCATTTTTACGACAGGGCCCCCCCTTACGACATTTTAGCAAAAAATGTTTTTCTAAAAAAATGCATTTTCTTACATTTACGGGTTTAGTCGGGACTCCTGATGACGTTTTGAGACATCTCCTACAACTACAGCACCAGAATTGTGCTGCTGAAGCAAGTCCGTTTTTTGGAATTTTTACGACAGGGTCCCCCCTTACGACATTTTAGCAAAAAATGTTTTTCGTAAAAAATGCATTTTCTTACATTTTCTTACATTTACGGGTTTAGTCGGGACTCCTGATGACGTTTTGAGACATCTCCTACAACTACAGCACCAGAATTGTGCTGCTCAAACAAGTCCGTTTTTTGAATTTTTTTTTGTAAAAAAAAAGTTTTCCCAAAAAAAGCATTTTATGCAATTTTTAGGTTTTGTAGGGACTCCTGATGACGTTTTGAGACATCTCCTACAACTACAGCACCAGAATTGTGCTGCTGAAGCAAGTCCGTTTTTTGGCATTTTTACGACAGGGTCCCCCCTTACGACATTTTAACAAAAAATGTTTTTCGTAAAAAATGCATTTTCTTACATTTTCTTACATTTACGGGTTTAGTCAGGACTCCTGATGACGTTTTGAGACATCTCCTACAACTACAGCACCAGAATTGTGCTGCTGAAGCAAGTCCGTTTTTTGGAATTTTTTTTTGTAAAAAAAAAGTTTTCCCAAAAAAAGCATTTTATGCCATTTTTAGGTTTTGTAGGGACTCCTGATGACGTTTTGAAACATCTCCTACAACTACAGCACCAGAATTGTGCTGCTGAAGCAAGTCCGTTTTTTGGAAATTTTTTTTGTAAAAAAAAAGTTTTCCCAAAAAAAGCATTTTATGCCATTTTTAGGTTTTTTAGGGACTCCTGATGACGTTTTGAGACATCTCCTACAACTACAGCACCAGAATTGTACTGCTGAAGTAAGTCCGTTTTTTGGCATTTTTACGACAGGGTCCCCCCTTACGACATTTTAGCAAAACATTTTTTTCTTAAAAAATGCATTTTCTTACATTTTCTTACATTTACGGGTTTAGTCGGGACTCCTGATGACGTTTTGAGACATCTCCTACAACTACAGCACCAGAATTGTGCTGCTGAAGCAAGTCCGTTTTTTGGCATTTTTACGAGAGGGTCCCCCCTTACGACATTTTAGCAAAAAATGTTTTTCTTAAAAAATGCAGTTTCTTACATTTTCTTACATTTACGGGTTTAGTCGGGACTCCTGATGACGTTTTGAGACATCTCCTACAACTACAGCACCAGAATTGTACTGCTGAAGCAAGTCCGTTTTTTGGCATTTTTACGACAGGGTCCCCCCTTACGACATTTTAGCAAAAAATGTTTTTCTTAAAAAATGCATTTTCTTACATTTTCTTACATTTACGGGTTTAGTCGGGACTCCTGATGACGTTTTGAGACATCTCCTACAACTACAGCACCAGAATTGTGCTGCTGAAGCAAGTCTGTTTTTTGAATTTTTTTTTGTAAAAAAAAAGTTTGCCCAAAAAAAGCATTTTATGCCATTTTTAGGTTTTGTAGGGACTCCTGATGACGTTTTGAGACATCTCCTACAACTACAGCACCAGAATTGTACTGCTGAAGCAAGTCCGTTTTTTGGCATTTTTACGACAGGGTCCCCCCTTACGACATTTTAGCAAACATTTTTTTTCTTAAAAAAAGCATTTTCTTACATTTTCTTACATTTACGGGTTTAGTCGGGACTCCTGATGACGTTTTGAGACATCTCCTACAACTACAGCACCAGAATTGTGCTGCTGAAGCAAGTCCGTTTTTTGTAATTTTTACGACAGGGTCCCCCTTTACGACATTTTAGCAAAAAATGTTTTTCTAAAAAAATGCATTTTCTTACATTTACGGGTTTAGTGGGGACTCCTGATGACGTTTTGAGACATCTCCTACAACTACAGCACCAGAATTGTGCTGCTGAAGCAAGTCCGTTTTTTGGAATTTTTACGACAGGGTCCCCCCTTACGACATTTTAGCAAAAAATGTTTTTCGTAAAAAATGCATTTTCTTACATTTTCTTACATTTACGGGTTTAGTCGGGACTCCTGATGACGTTTTGAGACATCTCCTACAACTACAGCACCAGAATTGTGCTGCTCAAACAAGTCCGTTTTTTGAATTTTTTTTTGTAAAAAAAAAGTTTTCCCAAAAAAAGCATTTTATGCAATTTTTAGGTTTTGTAGGGACTCCTGATGACGTTTTGAGACATCTCCTACAACTACAGCACCAGAATTGTGCTGCTGAAGCAAGTCCGTTTTTTGGCATTTTTACGACAGGGTCCCCCCTTACGACATTTTAGCAAAAAATGTTTTTCCTAAAAAATGCATTTTCTTACATTTTCTTACATTTACGGGTTTAGTCGGGACTCCTGATGACGTTTTGAGACATCTCCTACAACTACAGCACCAGAATTGTGCTGCTGAAGGAAGTCCGTTTTTTGGAATTTTTTTTTTGTAAAAAAAAAAGTTTTCCCAAAAAAAGCATTTTATGTCATTTTTAGGTTTTGTAGGGACTCCTGATGACGTTTTGAGACATCTCCTACAACTACAGCACCAGAATTGTACTGCTGAAGCAAGTCCGTTTTTTGGCATTTTTACGACATTTTAGCAAAAAATGTTTTTCTAAAAAAATGCATTTTCTTACATTTACGGGTTTAGTCGGGACTCCTGATGACGTTTTGAGACATCTCCTACAACTACAGCACCAGAATTGTGCTGCTCAAACAAGTCCGTTTTTCTAATTTTTTTTTGTAAAAAAAAAGTTTTCCCAAAAAAAGCATTTTATGCAATTTTTAGGTTTTGTAGGGACTCCTGATGACGTTTTGAGACATCTCCTACAACTACAGCACCAGAATTGTGCTGCTGAAGCAAGTCCGTTGTTTGGCATTTTTACGACAGGGTCCCCCCTTTACGACATTTTAGCAAAAAATGTTTTTCTTAAAAAATGCATTTTCTTACATTTTCTTACATTTACGGGTTTAGTCGGGACTCCTGATGACGTTTTGAGACATCTCCTACAACTACAGCACCAGAATTGTGCTGCTGAAGCAAGTTCGTTTTTTTGAATTTTTTTTTCGACATTTTGCAAAATATTTTTTTTCCGTAAAATATGCATTTTCTTCTAATTTCTTCCATTTTCGGGTTTAGTCGGGACTCCTGATGACGTTTTGAGACATCTCCTACAACTACAGCACCAGAATTGTGCTGCTGAAGCAAGTCCGTTTTTTGGCATTTTTACGACAGGGCCCCCCTTACATTTTAGAAAAAAAAATTTTTCTTAAAAAATGCATTTTCTTACATTTTCTTACATTTACGGGTTTAGTCGGGACTCCTGATGACGTTTTGAGACATCTCCTACAACTACAGCACCAGAATTGTGCTGCTGAAGCAAGTCCGTTTTTTGGAAGTTTTACGACAGAGTCCCCCCTTACGACATTTTAGCAAAAAATGTTTATCGTAAAAAATGCATTTTCTTACATTTTCTTACATTTACGGGTTTAGTCGGGACTCCTGATGACGTTTTGAGACATCTCCTACAACTACAGCACCAGAATTGTGCTGCTGAAGCAAGTCTGTTTTTTGAATTTTTTTTTGTAAAAAAAAAGTTTGCCCAAAAAAAGCATTTTATGCCATTTTTAGGTTTTGTAGGGACTCCTGATGACGTTTTGAGACATCTCCTACAACTACAGCACCAGAATTGTACTGCTGAAGCAAGTCCGTTTTTTGGCATTTTTACGACAGGGTCCCCCCTTACGACATTTTAGCAAAAAAATGTTTTCTTAAAAAATGCATTTTCTTACATTTACGGGTTTAGTCGGGACTCCTGATGACGTTTTGAGACATCTCCTACAACTACAGCACCAGAATTGTGCTGCTGAAGCAAGTCCGTTTTTTTGAATTTTTTTTACGACATTTTGCAAAATATTTTTTTTCCGTAAAATATGCATTTTCTTCTAATTTCTTCCATTTTCGGGTTTAATTGGGACTCCTGATGACGTTTTGAGACATCTCCTACAACTACAGCACCAGAATTGTACTGCTGAAGCAAGTCCGTTTTTTGGCATTTTTACGACAGGGTCCCCCCTTACGACATTTTAGCAAAACATGTTTTTCTTAAAAAAATGCATTTTCTTACATTTTCTTACATTTACGGGTTTAGTCGGGACTCCTGATGACGTTTTGAGACATCTCCTACAACTACAGCACCAGAATTGTGCTGCTGAAGCAAGTCTGTTTTTTGAATTTTTTTTTGTAAAAAAAAAGTTTGCCCAAAAAAAGCATTTTATGCCATTTTTAGGTTTTGTAGGGACTCCTGATGACGTTTTGAGACATCTCCTACAACTACAGCACCAGAATTGTACTGCTGAAGCAAGTCCGTTTTTTGGCATTTTTACGACAGGGTCCCCCCTTATGACATTTTAGCAAAAAAATGTTTTCTTAAAGAATGCATTTTCTTACATTTACGGATTTAGTCGGGACTCCTGATGACGTTTTGAGACATCTCCTACAACTACAGCACCAGAATTGTGCTGCTGAAGCAAGTCCTTTTTTTGGAAATTTTTTTTGTAAAAAAAAAGTTTTCCCAAAAAAAGCATTTTATGCCATTTTTAGGTTTTGTAGGGACTCCTGATGACGTTTTGAGACATCTCCTACAACTACAGCACCAGAATTGTACTGCTGAAGCAAGTCCGTTTTTTGGCATTTTTACGACAGGGTCCCCCCTTACGACATTTTAGCAAAAAATGTTTTTCTTAAAAAATGCATTTTCTTACATTTTCTTACATTTACGGGTTTAGTCGGGACTCCTGATGACGTTTTGAGACATCTCCTACAACTACAGCACCAGAATTGTGCTGCTGAAGCAAGTCCGTTTTTTGGAATTTTTACGACAGGGTCCCCCCTTACGACATTTTAGCAAAAAATGTTTTTCGTAAAAAATGCATTTTCTTACATTTTCTTACATTTACGGGTTTAGTCGGGACTCCTGATGACGTTTTGAGACATCTCCTACAACTACAGCACCAGAATTGTGCTGCTGAAGCAAGTCTGTTTTTTGAATTTTTTTTTGTAAAAAAAAAGTTTGCCCAAAAAAAGCATTTTATGCCATTTTTAGGTTTTGTAGGGACTCCTGATGACGTTTTGAGACATCTCCTACAACTACAGCACCAGAATTGTACTGCTGAAGCAAGTCCGTTTTTTGGCATTTTTACGACAGGGTCCCCCCTTACGACATTTTAGCAAAAAAAATGTTTCATAAAAAATGCATTTTCTTACATTTTCTTACATTTACGGGTTTAGTCGGGACTCCTGATGACGTTTTGAGACATCTCCTACAACTACAGCACCAGAATTGTGCTGCTGAAGCAAGTCCGTTTTTTGGCATTTTTACGACAGGGTCCCCCCTTACGACATTTTAGCAAAAAATGTTTTTCGTAAAAAATGCATTTTCTTACATTTTCTTACATTTACGGGTTTAGTCGGGACTCCTGATGACGTTTTGAGACATCTCCTACAACTACAGCACCAGAATTGTGCTGCTGAAGCAAGTCCGTTTTTTTGAATTTTTTTTACGACATTTTGCAAAATATTTTTTTTCCGTAAAATATGCATTTTCTTCTAATTTCTTCCATTTTCGGGTTTAGTCGGGACTCCTGATGACGTTTTGAGACATCTCCTACAACTACAGCACCAGAATTGTGCTGCTGAAGCAAGTCCGTTTTTTGGAATTTTTTTTTGTAAAAAAAAAGTTTTCCCAAAAAAAGCATTTTATGCCATTTTTAGGTTTTGTAGGGACTCCTGATGACGTTTTGAGACATTTCCTACAACTACAGCACCAGAATTGTACTGCTGAAGCAAGTCCGTTTTTTGGCATTTTTACGACAGGGTCCCCCCTTACGACATTTTAGCAAAAAATGTTTTTCTTAAAAAATGCATTTTCTTACATTTACGGGTTTAGTCGTGACTCCTGATGACGTTTTGAGACATCTCCTACAACTACAGCACCAGAATTGTGCTGCTCAAACAGGTCCGTTTTTTGAATTTTTTTTTGTAAAAAAAAAGTTTTCCCAAAATAAGCATTTTATGCCATTTTTTGGTTTTGCAGGGACTCCTGATGACGTTTTGAGACATCTCCTACAACTACAGCACCAGAATTGTGCTGCTCAAGCAAGTCCGTTTTTTGACATTTTAGCAAAAAATGTTTTTCGTAAAAAATGCATTTTCTTACATTTTCTTACATTTACGGGTTTAGTCGGGACTCCTGATGACGTTTTGAGACATCTCCTACAACTACAGCACCAGAATTGTGCTGCTGAAGCAAGTCTGTTTTTTGAATTTTTTTTTGTAAAAAAAAAGTTTGCCCAAAAAAAGCATTTTATGCCATTTTTAGGTTTTGTAGGGACTCCTGATGACGTTTTGAGACATCTCCTACAACTACATTACCAGAATTGTACTGCTGAAGCAAGTCTGTTTTTTGGCATTTTTACGACAGGGTCCCCCCTTACGACATTTTAGCAAAAAATTTTTTTCTTAAAAAATGCATTTTCTTACATTTACGGGTTTAGTCGGGACTCCTGATGACGTTTTGAGACATCTCCTACAACTACAGCACCAGAATTGTGCTGCTGAAGCAAGTCCGTTTTTTTGAATTTTTTTTACGACATTTTGCAAAATATTTTTTTTCCGTAAAATATGCATTTTCTTCTAATTTCTTCCATTTTCGGGTTTAGTCGGGACTCCTGATGACGTTTTGAGACATCTCCTACAACTACAGCACCAGAATTGTGCTGCTGAAGCAAGTCTGTTTTTTGAATTTTTTTTTTGTAAAAAAAAAGTTTGCCCAAAAAAAGCATTTTATGCCATTTTTAGGTTTTGTAGGGACTCCTGATGACGTTTTGAGACATCTCCTACAACTACAGCACCAGAATTGTACTGCTGAAGCAAGTCCGTTTTTTGGCATTTTTACGACAGGGTCCCCCCTTACGACATTTTAGCAAAAAATGTTTTTCGTAAAAAATGCATTTTCTTACATTTTCTTACATTTACGGGTTTAGTCGGGACTCCTGATGACGTTTTGAGACATCTCCTACAAGTACAGCACCAGAATTGTGCTGCTGAAGCAAGTCCGTTTTTTGGAATTTTTTTTTGTAAAAAAAAAGTTTTCCCAAAAAAAGCATTTTATGCCATTTTTAGGTTTTGTAGGGACTCCTGATGACGTTTTGAGACATCTCCTACAACTACAGCACCAGAATTGTACTGCTGAAGCAAGTCCGTTTTTTGGAATTTTTACGACAGGGTCCCCCCTTACGACATTTTAGCAAAAAATGTTTTTCGTAAAAAATGCATTTTCTTACATTTTCTTACATTTACGGGTTTAGTCGGGACTCCTGATGACGTTTTGAGACATCTCCTACAAGTACAGCACCAGAATTGTGCTGCTGAAGAAAGTCCGTTTTTTGGAATTTTTTTTTGTAAAAAAAAAGTTTTCCCAAAAAAAGCATTTTATGCCATTTTTAGGTTTTGTAGGGACTCCTGATGACGTTTTGAGACATCTCCTACAACTACAGCACCAGAATTGTACTGCTGAAGCAAGTCCGTTTTTTGGCATTTTTACGACAGGGTCCCCCCTTACGACATTTTAGCAAAAAATGTTTTTCGTAAAAAATGCATTTTCTTACATTTTCGTACATTTACGGGTTTAGTCGGGACTCCTGATGACGTTTTGAGACATCTCCTACAACTACAGCACCAGAATTGTGCTGCTGAAGCAAGTCTGTTTTTTGAATTTTTTTTTGTAAAAAAAAAGTTTGCCCAAAAAAAGCATTTTATGCCATTTTTAGGTTTTGTAGGGACTCCTGATGACGTTTTAAGACATCTCCTACAACTACAGCACCAGAATTGTGCTGCTGAAGCAAGTCCGTTTTTTGGCATTTTTACGACAGGGTCCCCCCTTACGACATTTTAGCAAAAAATGTTTTTCTTAAAAAATGCATTTTCTTACATTTTCTTACATTTACGGGTTTAGTCGGGACTCCTGATGACGTTTTGAGACATCTCCTACAACTACAGCACCAGAATTGTGCTGCTGAAGCAAGTCCGTTTTTTTGAATTTTTTTTACGACATTTTGCAAAATATTTTTTTTCCGTGAAATATGCATTTTCTTCTAATTTCTTCCATTTTCGGGTTTAGTCGGGACTCCTGATGACGTTTTGAGACATCTCCTACAACTACAGCACCAGAATTGTGCTGCTGAAGCAAGTCCGTTTTTTGGAATTTTTACGACAGGGTCCCCCCTTACGACAGGGTCCCCCCTTACGACATTTTAGCAAAAAATGTTTTTCTTAAAAAATGCATTTTCTTACATTTACGGTTTTAGTCGGGACTCCTGATGACGTTTTCAGACATCTCCTACAACTACAGCACCAGAATTGTGCTGCTGAAGCAAGTCCGTTTTTTGGCATTTTTACGACAGGGTCCCCCCTTACGACATTTTAGCAAAAAATGTTTTTCTTAAAAAATGCATTTTCTTACATTTTCTTACATTTACGGGTTTAGTCGGGACTCCTGATGACGTTTTGAGACATCTCCTACAACTACAGCACCAGAATTGTGCTGCTCAAACAAGTCAGTTTTTTGGAATTTTTTTTTGGAAAAAAAAAAGTTTTCCCAAAAAAAGCATTTTATGCCATTTTTAGGTTTTGTAGGGACTCCTGATGACGTTTTAAGACATCTCCTACAACTACAGCACCAGAATTGTGCTGCTGAAGCAAGTCCGTTTTTTGGAATTTTTACGACAGTCCCCCCTTACGACATTTTAGCAAAAAATGTTTTTCGTAAAAAATGCATTTTCTTACATTTTCTTACATTCACGGGTTTAGTCGGGACTCCTGATGACGTTTTGAGACATCTCCTACAACTACAGCACCAGAATTGTGCTGCTGAAGCAAGTCCGTTTTTTGGAATTTTTACGACAGAGTCCCCCCTTACGACATTTTAGCAAAAAATGTTTTTCGTAAAAAATGCATTTTCTTACATTTACGGGTTTAGTCGGGACTCCTGATGACGTTTTGAGACATCTCCTACAACTACAGCACCAGAATTGTGCTGCACAAACAAGTCCGTTTTTTGAATTTTTTTTTGTAAAAAAAAAGTTTTCCCAAAAAAAGCATTTTATGCCATTTTTAGGTTTTGTAGGGACTCCTGATGACGTTTTAAGACATCTCCTACAACTACAGCACCAGAATTGTGCTGCTGAAGCAAGTCTGTTTTTTGAAATTTTTTTTGTAAAAAAAAAGTTTGCCCAAAAAAAGCATTTTATGCCATTTTTAGGTTTTGTAGGGACTCCTGATGACGTTTTAAGACATCTCCTACAACCACAGCACCAGAATTGTGCTGCTGAAGCAAGTCCGTTTTTTGGCATTTTTACGACAGGGTCCCCCCTTACGACATTTTAGCAAAAAATGTTTTTCTTAAAAAATGCATTTTCTTACATTTTCTTACATTTACGGGTTTAGTCGGGACTCCTGATGACGTTTTGAGACATCTCCTACAACTACAGCACCAGAATTGTGCTGCTGAAGCAAGTCCGTTTTTTGGATTTTTTTTTTGTAAAAAAAAAGTTTTCCCAAAAAAAGCATTTTATGCCATTTTTAGGTTTTGTAGGGACTCCTGATGACGTTTTGAGACATCTCCTACAACTACAGCACCAGAATTGTACTGCTGAAGCAAGTCCGTTTTTTGGCATTTTTACGACAGGGTCCCTCCTTACGACATTTTAGCAAAAAATGTTTTTCTTAAAAAATGCATTTTCTTACATTTTCTTACATTTACGGGTTTAGTCGGGACTCCTGATGACGTTTTGAGACATCTCCTACAACTACAGCACCAGAATTGTGCTGCTGAAGCAAGTCCGTTTTTTTGAATTTTTTTTACGACATTTTGCAAATTATTTTTTTTCCGTAAAATATGCATTTTCTTCTAATTTCTTCCATTTTTGGGTTTAGTCGGGACTCCTGATGACGTTTTGAGACATCTCCTGAAACTACAGCACCAAAATTGTGCTGCTGAAGCAAGTCCGTTTTTTGGAATTTTTACGACAGGGTCCCCCTTTACGACATTTTAGCAAAAAATGTTTTTCTTAAAAAATGCATTTTCTTACATTTTCTTACATTTACGGGTTTAGTCAGGACCCCTGATGACGTTTTGAGACATCTCCTACAACTACAGCACCAGAATTGTGCTGCTCAAACAAGTCCGTTTTTTGAATTTTTTTTTGTAAAAAAAAAGTTTTCCCAAAAAAAGCATTTTATGCCATTTTTAGGTTTTGTAGGGACTCCTGACGACGTTTTGAGACATCTCCTACAACTACAGCACCAGAATTGTGCTGCTGAAGCAAGTCCGTTTTTTGGAATTTTTTTTTGTAAAAAAAAAGTTTTCCCAAAAAAAGCATTTTATGCCATTTTTAGGTTTTGTAGGGACTCCTGATGACGTTTTGAGACATCTCCTACAACTACAGCACCAAAATTGTACTGCTGAAGCAAGTCCGTTTTTTGGCATTTTTACGACAGGGTCCCTTACGACATTTTAGCAAAAAAATTTTTTCTTAAAAAATGCATTTTCTTACATTTTCTTACATTTACGGGTTTAGTCGGGACTCCTGATGACGTTTTGAGACATCTCCTACAACTACAGCACCAGAATTGTACTGCTGAAGCAAGTCCGTTTTTTGGCATTTTTACGACAGGGTCCCCCCTTACGACATTTTAGCAAAAAAGGTTTTTCTTAAAAAATGCATTTTCTTACATTTTCTTACATTTACGGGTTTAGTCGGGACTCCTGATGACGTTTTGAGACATCTCCTACAACTACAGCACCAGAATTGTGCTGCTGAAGCAAGTCCGTTTTTTGGCATTTTTACGACAGGGTCCCCCCTTACGACATTTTAGCAAAAAATGTTTTTCGTAAAAAATGCATTTTCTTACATTTTCGTACATTTACGGGTTTAGTCGGGACTCCTGATGACGTTTTGAGACATCTCCTACAACTACAGCACCAGAATTGTGCTGCTGAAGCAAGTCTGTTTTTTGAATTTTTTTTTGTAAAAAAAAAGTTTGCCCAAAAAAAGCATTTTATGCCATTTTTAGGTTTTGTAGGGACTCCTGATGACGTTTTAAGACATCTCCTACAACTACAGCACCAGAATTGTGCTGCTGAAGCAAGTCCGTTTTTTGGCATTTTTACGACAGGGTCCCCCCTTACGACATTTTAGCAAAAAATGTTTTTCTTAAAAAATGCATTTTCTTACATTTTCTTACATTTACGGGTTTAGTCGGGACTCCTGATGATGTTTTGAGACATCTCCTACAACTACAGCACCAGAATTGTGCTGCTGAAGCAAGTCCGTTTTTTTGAATTTTTTTTACGACATTTTGCAAAATATTTTTTTTCCGTGAAATATGCATTTTCTTCTAATTTCTTCCATTTTCGGGTTTAGTCGGGACTCCTGATGACGTTTTGAGACATCTCCTACAACTACAGCACCAGAATTGTGCTGCTGAAGCAAGTCCGTTTTTTGGAATTTTTACGACAGGGTCCCCCCTTACGACAGGGTCCCCCCTTACGACATTTTAGCAAAAAATGTTTTTCTTAAAAAATGCATTTTCTTACATTTACGGTTTTAGTCGGGACTCCTGATGACGTTTTCAGACATCTCCTACAACTACAGCACCAGAATTGTGCTGCTGAAGCAAGTCCGTTTTTTGGCATTTTTACGACAGGGTCCCCCCTTACGACATTTTAGCAAAAAATGTTTTTCTTAAAAAATGCATTTTCTTACATTTTCTTACATTTACGGGTTTAGTCGGGACTCCTGATGACGTTTTGAGACATCTCCTACAACTACAGCACCAGAATTGTGCTGCTGAAGCAAGTCCGTTTTTTGGATTTTTTTTTTGTAAAAAAAAAGTTTTCCCAAAAAAAGCATTTTATGCCATTTTTAGGTTTTGTAGGGACTCCTGATGACGTTTTGAGACATCTCCTACAACTACAGCACCAGAATTGTACTGCTGAAGCAAGTCCGTTTTTTGGCATTTTTACGACAGGGTCCCTCCTTACGACATTTTAGCAAAAAATGTTTTTCTTAAAAAATGCATTTTCTTACATTTTCTTACATTTACGGGTTTAGTCGGGACTCCTGATGACGTTTTGAGACATCTCCTACAACTACAGCACCAGAATTGTGCTGCTGAAGCAAGTCCGTTTTTTTGAATTTTTTTTACGACATTTTGCAAATTATTTTTTTTCCGTAAAATATGCATTTTCTTCTAATTTCTTCCATTTTTGGGTTTAGTCGGGACTCCTGATGACGTTTTGAGACATCTCCTGAAACTACAGCACCAAAATTGTGCTGCTGAAGCAAGTCCGTTTTTTGGAATTTTTACGACAGGGTCCCCCTTTACGACATTTTAGCAAAAAATGTTTTTCTTAAAAAATGCATTTTCTTACATTTTCTTACATTTACGGGTTTAGTCAGGACCCCTGATGACGTTTTGAGACATCTCCTACAACTACAGCACCAGAATTGTGCTGCTCAAACAAGTCCGTTTTTTGAATTTTTTTTTGTAAAAAAAAAGTTTTCCCAAAAAAAGCATTTTATGCCATTTTTAGGTTTTGTAGGGACTCCTGACGACGTTTTGAGACATCTCCTACAACTACAGCACCAGAATTGTGCTGCTGAAGCAAGTCCGTTTTTTGGAATTTTTTTTTGTAAAAAAAAAGTTTTCCCAAAAAAAGCATTTTATGCCATTTTTAGGTTTTGTAGGGACTCCTGATGACGTTTTGAGACATCTCCTACAACTACAGCACCAAAATTGTACTGCTGAAGCAAGTCCGTTTTTTGGCATTTTTACGACAGGGTCCCTTACGACATTTTAGCAAAAAAATTTTTTCTTAAAAAATGCATTTTCTTACATTTTCTTACATTTACGGGTTTAGTCGGGACTCCTGATGACGTTTTGAGACATCTCCTACAACTACAGCACCAGAATTGTGCTGCTGAAGCAAGTCCGTTTTTTGGAATTTTTACGACAGGGTCCCCCCTTACGACATTTTAGCAAAAAATGTTTTTCGTAAAAAATGCATTTTCTTACATTTTCTTACATTTACGGGTTTAGTCGGGACTCCTGATGACGTTTTGAGACATCTCCTACAACTACAGCACCAGAATTGTGCTGCTGAAGCAAGTCTGTTTTTTGAATTTTTTTTTGTAAAAAAAAAGTTTGCCCAAAAAAAGCATTTTATGCCATTTTTAGGTTTTGTAGGGACTCCTGATGACGTTTTGAGACATCTCCTACAACTACATTACCAGAATTGTACTGCTGAAGCAAGTCCGTTTTTTGGCATTTTTACGACAGGGTCCCCCCTTACGACATTTTAGCAAAAAAATTTTTTCTTAAAAAATGCATTTTATTACATTTACGGGTTTAGTCGGGACTCCTGATGACGTTTTGAGACATCTCCTACAACTACAGCACCAGAATTGTGCTGCTGAAGCAAGTCCGTTTTTTTGAATTTTTTTTACGACATTTTGCAAAATATTTTTTTTCCGTAAAATATGCATTTTCTTCTAATTTCTTCCATTTTCGGGTTTAGTCGGGACTCCTGATGACGTTTTGAGACATCTCCTACAACTACAGCACCAGAATTGTGCTGCTGAAGCAAGTCTGTTTTTTGAATTTTTTTTTTGTAAAAAAAAAGTTTGCCCAAAAAAAGCATTTTATGCCATTTTTAGGTTTTGTAGGGACTCCTGATGACGTTTTGAGACATCTCCTACAACTACAGCACCAGAATTGTACTGCTGAAGCAAGTCCGTTTTTTGGCATTTTTACGACAGGGTCCCCCCTTACGACATTTTAGCAAAAAATGTTTTTCGTAAAAAATGCATTTTCTTACATTTTCTTACATTTACGGGTTTAGTCGGGACTCCTGATGACGTTTTGAGACATCTCCTACAAGTACAGCACCAGAATTGTGCTGCTGAAGCAAGTCCGTTTTTTGGAATTTTTTTTTGTAAAAAAAAAGTTTTCCCAAAAAAAGCATTTTATGCCATTTTTATGTTTTGTAGGGACTCCTGATGACGTTTTGAGACATCTCCTACAACTACAGCACCAGAATTGTACTGCTGAAGCAAGTCCGTTTTTTGGAATTTTTACGACAGGGTCCCCCCTTACGACATTTTAGCAAAAAATGTTTTTCGTAAAAAATGCATTTTCTTACATTTTGTTACATTTACGGGTTTAGTCGGGACTCCTGATGACGTTTTGAGACATCTCCTACAACTACAGCACCAGAATTGTGCTGCTGAAGCAAGTCTGTTTTTTGAATTTTTTTTTGTAAAAAAAAAGTTTTCCCAAAAAAAGCATTTTATGCCATTTTTAGGTTTTGTAGGGACTCCTGATGACGTTTTGAGACATCTCCTACAACTACATTACCAGAATTGTACTGCTGAAGCAAGTCCGTTTTTTGGCATTTTTACGACAGGGTCCCCCCTTACGACATTTTTGCAAAAAAAATTTTTCTTAAAAAATGCATTTTCTTACATTTACGGGTTTAGTCGGGACTCCTGATGACGTTTTGAGACATCTCCTACAACTACAGCACCAGAATTGTGCTGCTGAAGCAAGTCCGTTTTTTTGAATTTTTTTTACGACATTTTGCAAAATATTTTTTTCCGTAAAATATGCATTTTCTTCTAATTTCTTCCATTTTCGGGTTTAGTCGGGACTCCTGATGACGTTTTGAGACATCTCCTACAACTACAGCACCAGAATTGTGCTGCTGAAGCAAGTCTGTTTTTTGAATTTTTTTTTGTAAAAAAAAAGTTTTCCCAAAAAAAGCATTTTATGCCATTTTTAGGTTTTGTAGGGACTCCTGATGACGTTTTGAGACATCTCCTACAACTACAGCACCAGAATTGTACTGCTGAAGCAAGTCCGTTTTTTGGCATTTTTACGACAGGGTCCCCCCTTACGACATTTTAGCAAAAAAGGTTTTTCTTAAAAAATGCATTTTCTTACATTTTCTTACATTTACGGGTTTAGTCGGGACTCCTGATGACGTTTTGAGACATCTCCTACAACTACAGCACCAGAATTGTGCTGCTGAAGCAAGTCTGTTTTTTGAATTATTTATTGTAAAAAAAAAGTTTGCCCAAAAAAAGCATTTTATGCCATTTTTAGGTTTTGTAGGGACTCCTGATGACGTTTTGAGACATCTCCTACAACTACAGCACCAGAATTGTACTGCTGAAGCAAGTCCGTTTTTTGGCATTTTTACGACAGGGTCCCCCCTTACGACATTTTAGCAAAAAATGTTTTTCTTAAAAAATGCATTTTCTTACATTTTCTTACATTTACGGGTTTAGTCGGGACTCCTGATGACGTTTTGAGACATCTCCTACAACTACAGCACCAGAATTGTGCTGCTGAAGCAAGTCCGTTTTTTGGCATTTTTACGACAGGGTCCCCCCTTACGACATTTTAGCAAAAAATGTTTTTCGTAAAAAATGCATTTTCTTACATTTTCGTACATTTACGGGTTTAGTCGGGACTCCTGATGACGTTTTGAGACATCTCCTACAACTACAGCACCAGAATTGTGCTGCTGAAGCAAGTCTGTTTTTTGAATTTTTTTTTGTAAAAAAAAAGTTTGCCCAAAAAAAGCATTTTATGCCATTTTTAGGTTTTGTAGGGACTCCTGATGACGTTTTAAGACATCTCCTACAACTACAGCACCGGAATTGTGCTGCTGAAGCAAGTCCGTTTTTTGGCATTTTTACGACAGGGTCCCCCCTTACGACATTTTAGCAAAAAATGTTTTTCGTAAAAAATGCATTTTCTTACATTTTCTTACATTTACGGGTTTAGTCGGGACTCCTGATGACGTTTTGAGACATCTCCTACAACTACAGCACCAGAATTGTGCTGCTGAAGCAAGTCCGTTTTTTTGAATTTTTTTTACGACATTTTGCAAAATATTTTTTTTCCGTGAAATATGCATTTTCTTCTAATTTCTTCCATTTTCGGGTTTAGTCGGGACTCCTGATGACGTTTTGAGACATCTCCTACAACTACAGCACCAGAATTGTGCTGCTGAAGCAAGTCCGTTTTTTGGAATTTTTACGACAGGGTCCCCCCTTACGACAGGGTCCCCCCTTACGACATTTTAGCAAAAAATGTTTTTCTTAAAAAATGCATTTTCTTACATTTACGGTTTTAGTCGGGACTCCTGATGACGTTTTCAGACATCTCCTACAACTACAGCACCAGAATTGTGCTGCTGAAGCAAGTCCGTTTTTTGGCATTTTTACGACAGGGTCCCCCCTTACGACATTTTTGCAAAAAAAATTTTTCTTAAAAAATGCATTTTCTTACATTTACGGGTTTAGTCGGGACTCCTGATGACGTTTTGAGACATCTCCTACAACTACAGCACCAGAATTGTGCTGCTGAAGCAAGTCCGTTTTTTTGAATTTTTTTTACGACATTTTGCAAAATATTTTTTTCCGTAAAATATGCATTTTCTTCTAATTTCTTCCATTTTCGGGTTTAGTCGGGACTCCTGATGACGTTTTGAGACATCTCCTACAACTACAGCACCAGAATTGTGCTGCTGAAGCAAGTCTGTTTTTTGAATTTTTTTTTGTAAAAAAAAAGTTTTCCCAAAAAAAGCATTTTATGCCATTTTTAGGTTTTGTAGGGACTCCTGATGACGTTTTGAGACATCTCCTACAACTACAGCACCAGAATTGTACTGCTGAAGCAAGTCCGTTTTTTGGCATTTTTACGACAGGGTCCCCCCTTACGACATTTTAGCAAAAAAGGTTTTTCTTAAAAAATGCATTTTCTTACATTTTCTTACATTTACGGGTTTAGTCGGGACTCCTGATGACGTTTTGAGACATCTCCTACAACTACAGCACCAGAATTGTGCTGCTGAAGCAAGTCTGTTTTTTGAATTATTTATTGTAAAAAAAAAGTTTGCCCAAAAAAAGCATTTTATGCCATTTTTAGGTTTTGTAGGGACTCCTGATGACGTTTTGAGACATCTCCTACAACTACAGCACCAGAATTGTACTGCTGAAGCAAGTCCGTTTTTTGGCATTTTTACGACAGGGTCCCCCCTTACGACATTTTAGCAAAAAATGTTTTTCTTAAAAAATGCATTTTCTTACATTTTCTTACATTTACGGGTTTAGTCGGGACTCCTGATGACGTTTTGAGACATCTCCTACAACTACAGCACCAGAATTGTGCTGCTGAAGCAAGTCCGTTTTTTGGCATTTTTACGACAGGGTCCCCCCTTACGACATTTTAGCAAAAAATGTTTTTCGTAAAAAATGCATTTTCTTACATTTTCGTACATTTACGGGTTTAGTCGGGACTCCTGATGACGTTTTGAGACATCTCCTACAACTACAGCACCAGAATTGTGCTGCTGAAGCAAGTCTGTTTTTTGAATTTTTTTTTGTAAAAAAAAAGTTTGCCCAAAAAAAGCATTTTATGCCATTTTTAGGTTTTGTAGGGACTCCTGATGACGTTTTAAGACATCTCCTACAACTACAGCACCGGAATTGTGCTGCTGAAGCAAGTCCGTTTTTTGGCATTTTTACGACAGGGTCCCCCCTTACGACATTTTAGCAAAAAATGTTTTTCGTAAAAAATGCATTTTCTTACATTTTCTTACATTTACGGGTTTAGTCGGGACTCCTGATGACGTTTTGAGACATCTCCTACAACTACAGCACCAGAATTGTGCTGCTGAAGCAAGTCCGTTTTTTTGAATTTTTTTTACGACATTTTGCAAAATATTTTTTTTCCGTGAAATATGCATTTTCTTCTAATTTCTTCCATTTTCGGGTTTAGTCGGGACTCCTGATGACGTTTTGAGACATCTCCTACAACTACAGCACCAGAATTGTGCTGCTGAAGCAAGTCCGTTTTTTGGAATTTTTACGACAGGGTCCCCCCTTACGACAGGGTCCCCCCTTACGACATTTTAGCAAAAAATGTTTTTCTTAAAAAATGCATTTTCTTACATTTACGGTTTTAGTCGGGACTCCTGATGACGTTTTCAGACATCTCCTACAACTACAGCACCAGAATTGTGCTGCTGAAGCAAGTCCGTTTTTTGGCATTTTTACGACAGGGTCCCCCCTTACGACATTTTAGCAAAAAATGTTTTTCTTAAAAAATGCATTTTCTTACATTTTCTTACATTTACGGGTTTAGTCGGGACTCCTGATGACGTTTTGAGACATCTCCTACAACTACAGCACCAGAATTGTGCTGCTCAAACAAGTCAGTTTTTTGGAATTTTTTTTTGGAAAAAAAAAAGTTTTCCCAAAAAAAGCATTTTATGCCATTTTTAGGTTTTGTAGGGACTCCTGATGACGTTTTAAGACATCTCCTACAACTACAGCACCAGAATTGTGCTGCTGAAGCAAGTCCGTTTTTTGGCATTTTTACGACAGGGTCCCCCCTTACGACATTTTAGCAAAAAATGTTTTTCGTAAAAAATGCATTTTCTTACATTTTCTTACATTTACGGGTTTAGTCGGGACTCCTGATGATGTTTTGAGACATCTCCTACAACTACAGCACCAAAATTGTGCTGCTCAAACAAGTCAGTTTTTTGAATTTTTTTTTGTAAAAAAAAAGTTTTCCCAAAAAAAGCATTTTATGCCATTTTTAGGTTTTGTAGGGACTCCTGATGACGTTTTAAGACGTCTCCTACAACTACAGCACCAGAATTGTGCTGCTGAAGCAAGTCCGTTTTTTGGCATTTTTACGACAGGGTCCCCCCTTACGACATTTTAGCAAAAAATTGTTTTCTTAAAAAATGCATTTTCTTACATTTTCTTACATTTACGGGTTTAGTCGGGACTCCTGATGACGTTTTGAGACATCTCCTACAACTACAGCACCAGAATTGTGCTGCTGAAGCAAGTCCGTTTTTTTGAATTTTTTTTTCGACATTTTGCAAAATATTTTTTTTCCGTAAAATATGCATTTTTTCTAATTTCTTCCATTTTTAGGTTTAGTCGGGACTCCTGATGACGTTTTGAGACATCTCCTACAACTACAGCACCAGAATTGTGCTGCTGAAGCAAGTCCGCTTTTTGGCATTTTTACGACAGGGCCCCCCTTACATTTTAGCAAAAAAAAATTTTCTTAAAAAATGCATTTTATTACATTTTCTTACATTTACGGGTTTAGTCGGGACTCCTGATGACGTTTTGAGACATCTCCTACAACTACAGCACCAGAATTGTGCTGCTGAAGCAAGTCCGTTTTTTGGAATTTTTACGACAGAGTCCCCCCTTACGACATTTTAGCAAAAAATGTTTTTCGTAAAAAATGCATTTTCTTACATTTTCTTACATTCACGGGTTTAGTCGGGACTCCTGATGACGTTTTGAGACATCTCCTACAACTACAGCACCAGAATTGTGCTGCTGAAGCAAGTCCGTTTTTTGGAATTTTTACGACAGAGTCCCCCCTTACGACATTTTAGCAAAAAATGTTTTTCGTAAAAAATGCATTTTCTTACATTTTCTTACATTTACGGGTTTAGTCGGGACTCCTGATGACGTTTTGAGACATCTCCTACAACTACAGCACCAGAATTGTGCTGCACAAACAAGTCCGTTTTTTGAATTTTTTTTTGTAAAAAAAAAGTTTTCCCAAAAAAAGCATTTTATGCCATTTTTAGGTTTTGTAGGGACTCCTGATGACGTTTTAAGACATCTCCTACAACTACAGCACTAGAATTGTGCTGCTGAAGCAAATCCGTTTTTTGGCATTTTTACGACAGGGTCCCCCCTTACGACATTTTAGTAAAAATTTTTTTTCGTAAAAAATGCATTTTCTTACATTTTCTTACATTTACGGGTTTAGTCGGGACTCCTGATGACGTTTTGAGACATCTCCTACAACTACAGCACCAGAATTGTGCTGCTGAAGCAAGTCTGTTTTTTGAAATTTTTTTTGTAAAAAAAAAGTTTGCCCAAAAAAAGCATTTTATGCCATTTTTAGGTTTTGTAGGGACTCCTGATGACGTTTTAAGACATCTCCTACAACCACAGCACCAGAATTGTGCTGCTGAAGCAAGTCTGTTTTTTGGCATTTTTACGACAGGGTCTCCCCTTACGACATTTTAGCAAAAAATGTTTTTCGTAAAAAATGCATTTTCTTACATTTTCTTACATTTACGGGTTTAGTCGGGACTCCTGATGACGTTTTGAGACATCTCCTACAACTACAGCACCAGAATTGTGCTGCTGAAGCAAGTCCGTTTTTTTGAATTTTTTTTACGACATTTTGCAAAATATTTTTTTTCCGTAAAATATGCATTTTCTTCTAATTTCTTCCATTTTCGGGTTTAGTCGGGACTCCTGATGACGTTTTGAGACATCTCCTACAACTACAGCACCAGAATTGTGCTGCTGAAGCAAGTCCGTTTTTTGGAATTTTTTTTTGTAAAAAAAAAGTTTTCCCAAAAAAAGCATTTTATGCCATTTTTAGGTTTTGTAGGGACTCCTGATGACGTTTTGAGACATTTCCTACAACTACAGCACCAGAATTGTACTGCTGAAGCAAGTCCGTTTTTTGGCATTTTTACGACAGGGTCCCCCCTTACGACATTTTAGCAAAAAATGTTTTTCTTAAAAAATACATTTTCTTACATTTACGGGTTTAGTCGGGACTCCTGATGACGTTTTGAGACATCTCCTACAACTACAGCACCAGAATTGTGCTGCTCAAACAGGTCCGTTTTTTGAATTTTTTTTTGTAAAAAAAAAGTTTTCCCAAAATAAGCATTTTATGCCATTTTTTGGTTTTGCAGGGACTCCTGATGACGTTTTGAGACATCTCCTACAACTACAGCACCAGAATTGTGCTGCTCAAGCAAGTCCGTTTTTTGGCATTTTTACGACAGGGTCCCCCCTTACGACATTTTAGCAAAAAATGTTTTTCGTAAAAAATGCATTTTCTTACATTTTCTTACATTTTCTTACATTTACGGGTTTAGTCGGGACTCCTGATGACGTTTTGAGACATCTCCTACAACTACAGCACCAAAATTGTGCTGCTGAAGCAAGTCCGTTTTTTGGCATTTTTACGACAGGGTCCCCCCTTACGACATTTTAGCAAAAAATGTTTTTCGTAAAAAATGCATTTTCTTACATTTTCTTACATTTACGGGTTTAGTCGGGACTCCTGATGACGTTTTGAGACATCTCCTACAACTACAGCACCAGAATTGTGCTGCTGAAACAAGTCTGTTTTTTGAATTTTTTTTTGTAAAAAAAAAGTTTTCCCAAAAAAAGCATTTTATGCCATTTTTTAGGTTTTGTAGGGACTCCTGATGACGTTTTGAGACATCTCCTACAACTACAGCACCAGAATTGTGCTGCTGAAGCAAGTCCGTTTTTTTGAATTTTTTTTACGACATTTTGCAAAATATTTTTTTCCCGTAAAATATGCATTTTCTTCTAATTTCTTCCATTTTCGGGTTTAGTCAGGACTCCTGATGACGTTTTGAGACATCTCCTACAACTACAGCACCAGAATTGTACTGCTGAAGCAAGTCCGTTTTTTGGCATTTTTACGACAGGGTCCCCCCTTACGACATTTTAGCAAAAAAATGTTTTTCTTAAAAAATGCATTTTCTTACATTTACGGGTTTAGTCGGGACTCCTGATGACGTTTTGAGACATCTCCTACAACTACAGCACCAGAATTGTGCTGCTGAAGCAAGTCTGTTTTTTGAATTATTTATTGTAAAAAAAAAGTTTGCCCAAAAAAAGCATTTTATGCCATTTTTAGGTTTTGTAGGGACTCCTGATGACGTTTTGAGACATCTCCTACAACTACAGCACCAGAATTGTACTGCTGAAGCAAGTCCGTTTTTTGGCATTTTTACGACAGGGTCCCCCCTTACGACATTTTAGCAAAAAATGTTTTTCTTAAAAAATGCATTTTCTTACATTTTCTTACATTTTCTTACATTTACGGGTTTAGTCGGGACTCCTGATGACGTTTTGAGACATCTCCTACAACTACAGCACCAGAATTGTGCTGCTGAAGCAAGTCCGTTTTTTGGCATTTATACGACAGGGTCCCCCCTTACGACATTTTAGCAAAAAATGTTTTTCGTAAAAAATGCATTTTCTTACATTTTCGTATATTTACGGGTTTAGTCGGGACTCCTGATGACGTTTTGAGACATCTCCTACAACTACAGCACCAGAATTGTGCTGCTGAAGCAAGTCCGTTTTTTGGCATTTTTACGACAGGGTCCCCCCTTACGACATTTTAGCAAAAAATGTTTTTCGTAAAAAATGCATTTTCTTACATTTTCTTACATTTACGGGTTTAGTCGGGACTCCTGATGACGTTTTGAGACATCTCCTACAACTACAGCACCAGAATTGTGCTGCTGAAGCAAGTCCGTTTTTTGGATTTTTTTTTTGTAAAAAAAAAGTTTTCCCAAAAAAAGCATTTTATGCCATTTTTAGGTTTTGTAGGGACTCCTGATGACGTTTTGAGACATCTCCTACAACTACAGCACCAGAATTGTACTGCTGAAGCAAGTCCGTTTTTTGGCATTTTTACGACAGGGTCCCTCCTTACGACATTTTAGCAAAAAATGTTTTTCTTAAAAAATGCATTTTCTTACATTTTCTTACATTTACGGGTTTAGTCGGGACTCCTGATGACGTTTTGAGACATCTCCTACAACTACAGCACCAGAATTGTGCTGCTGAAGCAAGTCCGTTTTTTTGAATTTTTTTTACGACATTTTGCAAAATATTTTTTTTCCGTAAAATATGCATTTTCTTCTAATTTCTTCCATTTTCGGGTTTAGTCGGGACTCCTGATGACGTTTTGAGACATCTCCTACAACTACAGCACCAGAATTGTGCTGCTGAAGCAAGTCTGTTTTTTGAATTTTTTTTTTGTAAAAAAAAAGTTTGCCCAAAAAAAGCATTTTATGCCATTTTTAGGTTTTGTAGGGACTCCTGATGACGTTTTGAGACATCTCCTACAACTACAGCACCAGAATTGTACTGCTGAAGCAAGTCCGTTTTTTGGCATTTTTACGACAGGGTCCCCCCTTACGACATTTTAGCAAAAAATGTTTTTCGTAAAAAATGCATTTTCTTACATTTTCTTACATTTACGGGTTTAGTCGGGACTCCTGATGACGTTTTGAGACATCTCCTACAAGTACAGCACCAGAATTGTGCTGCTGAAGCAAGTCCGTTTTTTGGAATTTTTTTTTGTAAAAAAAAAGTTTTCCCAAAAAAAGCATTTTATGCCATTTTTAGGTTTTGTAGGGACTCCTGATGACGTTTTGAGACATCTCCTACAACTACAGCACCAGAATTGTACTGCTGAAGCAAGTCCGTTTTTTGGAATTTTTACGACAGGGTCCCCCCTTACGACATTTTAGCAAAAAATGTTTTTCGTAAAAAATGCATTTTCTTACATTTTCTTACATTTACGGGTTTAGTCGGGACTCCTGATGACGTTTTGAGACATCTCCTACAACTACAGCACCAGAATTGTGCTGCTGAAGCAAGTCTGTTTTTTGAATTTTTTTTTGTAAAAAAAAAGTTTGCCCAAAAAAAGCATTTTATGCCATTTTTAGGTTTTGTAGGGACTCCTGATGACGTTTTGAGACATCTCCTACAACTACATTACCAGAATTGTACTGCTGAAGCAAGTCCGTTTTTTGGCATTTTTACGACAGGGTCACCCCTTACGACATTTTTGCAAAAAATTTTTTTCTTAAAAAATGCATTTTCTTACATTTACGGGTTTAGTCGGGACTCCTGATGACGTTTTGAGACATCTCCTACAACTACAGCACCAGAATTGTGCTGCTGAAGCAAGTCCGTTTTTTTGAATTTTTTTTACGACATTTTGCAAAATATTTTTTTTCCGTAAAATATGCATTTTCTTCTAATTTCTTCCATTTTCGGGTTTAGTCGGGACTCCTGATGACGTTTTGAGACATCTCCTACAACTACAGCACCAGAATTGTGCTGCTGAAGCAAGTCTGTTTTTTGAATTTTTTTTTGTAAAAAAAAAGTTTGCCCAAAAAAAGCATTTTATGCCATTTTTAGGTTTTGTAGGGACTCCTGATGACGTTTTGAGACATCTCCTACAACTACAGCACCAGAATTGTACTGCTGAAGCAAGTCCGTTTTTTGGCATTTTTACGACAGGGTCCCCCCTTACGACATTTTAGCAAAAAATGTTTTTCGTAAAAAATGCATTTTCTTACATTTTCTTACATTTACGGGTTTAGTCGGGACTCCTGATGACGTTTTGAGACATCTCCTACAAGTACAGCACCAGAATTGTGCTGCTGAAGAAAGTCCGTTTTTTGGAATTTTTTTTTGTAAAAAAAAAGTTTTCCCAAAAAAAGCATTTTATGCCATTTTTAGGTTTTGTAGGGACTCCTGATGACGTTTTGAGACATCTCCTACAACTACAGCACCAGAATTGTACTGCTGAAGCAAGTCCGTTTTTTGGCATTTTTACGACAGGGTCCCCCCTTACGACATTTTAGCAAAAAAGGTTTTTCGTAAAAAATGCATTTTCTTACATTTTCTTACATTTACGGGTTTAGTCGGGACTCCTGATGACGTTTTGAGACATCTCCTACAACTACAGCACCAGAATTGTGCTGCTGAAGCAAGTCTGTTTTTTGAATTATTTATTGTAAAAAAAAAGTTTGCCCAAAAAAAGCATTTTATGCCATTTTTAGGTTTTGTAGGGACTCCTGATGACGTTTTGAGACATCTCCTACAACTACAGCACCAGAATTGTACTGCTGAAGCAAGTCCGTTTTTTGGCATTTTTACGACAGGGTCCCCCCTTACGACATTTTAGCAAAAAATGTTTTTCTTAAAAAATGCATTTTCTTACATTTTCTTACATTTACGGGTTTAGTCGGGACTCCTGATGACGTTTTGAGACATCTCCTACAACTACAGCACCAGAATTGTGCTGCTGAAGCAAGTCCGTTTTTTGGCATTTTTACGACAGGGTCCCCCCTTACGACATTTTAGCAAAAAATGTTTTTCGTAAAAAATGCATTTTCTTACATTTTCGTACATTTACGGGTTTAGTCGGGACTCCTGATGACGTTTTGAGACATCTCCTACAACTACAGCACCAGAATTGTGCTGCTGAAGCAAGTCCGTTTTTTGGCATTTTTACGACAGGGTCCCCCCTTACGACATTTTAGCAAAAAATGTTTTTCGTAAAAAATGCATTTTCTTACATTTTCGTACATTTACGGGTTTAGTCGGGACTCCTGATGACGTTTTGAGACATCTCCTACAACTACAGCACCAGAATTGTGCTGCTGAAGCAAGTCCGTTTTTTGGCATTTTTACGACAGGGTCCCCCCTTACGACATTTTAGCAAAAAATGTTTTTCTTAAAAAATGCATTTTCTTACATTTTCTTACATTTACGGGTTTAGTCGGGACTCCTGATGACGTTTTGAGACATCTCCTACAACTACAGCACCAGAATTGTGCTGCTGAAGCAAGTCCGTTTTTTGGCATTTTTACGACAGGGTCCCCCCTTACGACATTTTAGCAAAAAATGTTTTTCGTAAAAAATGCATTTTCTTACATTTTCGTACATTTACGGGTTTAGTCGGGACTCCTGATGACGTTTTGAGACATCTCCTACAACTACAGCACCAGAATTGTGCTGCTGAAGCAAATCCGTTTTTTTGAATTTTTTTTACGACATTTTGCAAAATATTTTTTTTCCGTGAAATATGCATTTTCTTCTAAGTTCTTCCATTTTCGGGTTTAGTCGGGACTCCTGATGACGTTTTGAGACATCTCCTACAACTACAGCACCAGAATTGTGCTGCTGAAGCAAGTCCGTTTTTTGGAATTTTTACGACAGGGTCCCCCCTTACGACAGGGTCCCCCCTTACGACATTTTAGCAAAAAATGTTTTTCTTAAAAAATGCATTTTCTTACATTTACGGTTTTAGTCGGGACTCCTGATGACGTTTTCAGACATCTCCTACAACTACAGCACCAGAATTGTGCTGCTCAAACAAGTCAGTTTTTTGGAATTTTTTTTCCGACAGGGTCCCCCCTTACGACATTTTAGCAAAAAAAATTTTTCTTAAAAAATGCATTTTCTTACATTTTCTTACATTTACGGGTTTAGTCGGGACTCCTGATGACGTTTTGAGACATCTCCTACAACTACAGCACCAGAATTGTGCTGCTGAAGCAAGTCCGTTTTTTTGAATTTTTTTTCCGACAGGGTCCCCCCTTACGACATTTTAGCAAAAAATGTTTTTCTTAAAAAATGCATTTTCTTACATTTTCTTACATTTACGGGTTTAGTCGGGACTCCTGATGACGTTTTGAGACATCTCCTACAACTACAGCACCAGAATTGTGCTGCTGAAGCAAGTCCGTTTTTTTGAATTTTTTTTTCGACATTTTGCAAAATATTTTTTTTCCGTAAAATATGCATTTTTTCTAATTTCTTCCATTTTTAGGTTTAGTCGGGACTCCTGATGACGTTTTGAGACATCTCCTACAACTACAGCACCAGAATTGTGCTGCTGAAGCAAGTCCGCTTTTTGGCATTTTTACGACAGGGCCCCCCTTACATTTTAGCAAAAAAAATTTTTCTTAAAAAATGCATTTTCTTACATTTTCTTACATTTACGGGTTTAGTCGGGACTCCTGATGACGTTTTGAGACATCTCCTACAACTACAGCACCAGAATTGTGCTGCTGAAGCAAGTCCGTTTTTTGGAATTTTTACGACAGAGTCCCCCCTTACGACATTTTAGCAAAAAATGTTTTTCGTAAAAAATGCATTTTCTTACATTTTCTTACATTTACGGGTTTAGTCGGGACTCCTGATGACGTTTTGAGACATCTCCTACAACTACAGCACCAGAATTGTGCTGCACAAACAAGTCCGTTTTTTGAATTTTTTTTTGTAAAAAAAAAGTTTTCCCAAAAAAAGCATTTTATGCCATTTTTAGGTTTTGTAGGGACTCCTGATGACGTTTTAAGACATCTCCTACAACTACAGCACTAGAATTGTGCTGCTGAAGCAAATCCGTTTTTTGGCATTTTTACGACAGGGTCCCCCCTTACGACATTTTAGTAAAAAAATTTTTTCTTAAAAAATGCATTTTCTTACATTTTCTTACATTTACGGGTTTAGTCGGGACTCCTGATGACGTTTTGAGACATCTCCTACAACTACAGCACCAGAATTGTGCTGCTGAAGCAAGTCCTTTTTTTGGAATTTGTACGACAGGGTCCCCCCTTACGACATTTTAGCAAAAAATGTTTTTCGTAAAAAATGCATTTTCTTACATTTTCTTACATTTACGGGTTTAGTCGGGACTCCTGATGACGTTTTGAGACATTTCCTACAACTACAGCACCAGAATTGTGCTGCTGAAGCAAGTCTGTTTTTTGAATTTTTTTTTGTAAAAAAAAAGTTTGCCCAAAAAAAGCATTTTATGCCATTTTTAGGTTTTGTAAGGACTCCTGATGACGTTTTAAGACATCTCCTACAACTACAGCACCAGAATTGTGCTGCTGAAGCAAGTCCGTTTTTTAGCATTTTTACGACAGGGTCCCCCCTTACGACATTTTAGCAAAAAAAATTTTTCTTAAAAAATGCATTTTCTTACATTTTCTTACATTTACGGGTTTAGTCGGGACTCCTGATGACGTTTTGAGACATCTCCTACAACTACAGCACCAGAATTGTGCTGCTGAAGCAAGTCCGTTTTTTTGAATTTTTTTTACGACATTTTGCAAAATATTTTTTTCCGTAAAATATGCATTTTCTTCTAATTTCTTCCATTTTCGGGTTTAGTCGGGACTCCTGATGACGTTTTGAGACATCTCCTACAACTACAGCACCAGAATTGTGCTGCTGAAGCAAGTCTGTTTTTTGAATTTTTTTTTGTAAAAAAAAAGTTTGCCCAAAAAAAGCATTTTATGCCATTTTTAGGTTTTGTAGGGACTCCTGATGACGTTTTGAGACATCTCCTACAACTACAGCACCAGAATTGTACTGCTGAAGCAAGTCCGTTTTTTGGCATTTTTACGACAGGGTCCCCCCTTACGACATTTTAGCAAAAAATGTTTTTCGTAAAAAATGCATTTTCTTACATTTTCTTACATTTACGGGTTTAGTCGGGACTCCTGATGACGTTTTGAGACATCTCCTACAAGTACAGCACCAGAATTGTGCTGCTGAAGAAAGTCCGTTTTTTGGAATTTTTTTTTGTAAAAAAAAAGTTTTCCCAAAAAAAGCATTTTATGCCATTTTTAGGTTTTGTAGGGACTCCTGATGACGTTTTGAGACATCTCCTACAACTACAGCACCAGAATTGTACTGCTGAAGCAAGTCCGTTTTTTGGCATTTTTACGACAGGGTCCCCCCTTACGACATTTTAGCAAAAAAGGTTTTTCTTAAAAAATGCATTTTCTTACATTTTCTTACATTTACGGGTTTAGTCGGGACTCCTGATGACGTTTTGAGACATCTCCTACAACTACAGCACCAGAATTGTGCTGCTGAAGCAAGTCTGTTTTTTGAATTATTTATTGTAAAAAAAAAGTTTGCCCAAAAAAAGCATTTTATGCCATTTTTAGGTTTTGTAGGGACTCCTGATGACGTTTTGAGACATCTCCTACAACTACAGCACCAGAATTGTACTGCTGAAGCAAGTCCGTTTTTTGGCATTTTTACGACAGGGTCCCCCCTTACGACATTTTAGCAAAAAATGTTTTTCTTAAAAAATGCATTTTCTTACATTTTCTTACATTTACGGGTTTAGTCGGGACTCCTGATGACGTTTTGAGACATCTCCTACAACTACAGCACCAGAATTGTGCTGCTGAAGCAAGTCCGTTTTTTGGCATTTTTACGACAGGGTCCCCCCTTACGACATTTTAGCAAAAAATGTTTTTCGTAAAAAATGCATTTTCTTACATTTTCGTACATTTACGGGTTTAGTCGGGACTCCTGATGACGTTTTGAGACATCTCCTACAACTACAGCACCAGAATTGTGCTGCTGAAGCAAGTCTGTTTTTTGAATTTTTTTTTGTAAAAAAAAAGTTTGCCCAAAAAAAGCATTTTATGCCATTTTTAGGTTTTGTAGGGACTCCTGATGACGTTTTAAGACATCTCCTACAACTACAGCACCAGAATTGTGCTGCTGAAGCAAGTCCGTTTTTTGGCATTTTTACGACAGGGTCCCCCCTTACGACATTTTAGCAAAAAATGTTTTTCGTAAAAAATGCATTTTCTTACATTTTCTTACATTTACGGGTTTAGTCGGGACTCCTGATGACGTTTTGAGACATCTCCTACAACTACAGCACCAGAATTGTGCTGCTGAAGCAAGTCCGTTTTTTTGAATTTTTTTTACGACATTTTGCAAAATATTTTTTTTCCGTGAAATATGCATTTTCTTCTAATTTCTTCCATTTTCGGGTTTAGTCGGGACTCCTGATGACGTTTTGAGACATCTCCTACAACTACAGCACCAGAATTGTGCTGCTGAAGCAAGTCCGTTTTTTGGAATTTTTACGACAGGGTCCCCCCTTACGACAGGGTCCCCCCTTACGACATTTTAGCAAAAAATGTTTTTCTTAAAAAATGCATTTTCTTACATTTACGGTTTTAGTCGGGACTCCTGATGACGTTTTCAGACATCTCCTACAACTACAGCACCAGAATTGTGCTGCTGAAGCAAGTCCGTTTTTTGGCATTTTTACGACAGGGTCCCCCCTTACGACATTTTAGCAAAAAATGTTTTTCTTAAAAAATGCATTTTCTTACATTTTCTTACATTTACGGGTTTAGTCGGGACTCCTGATGACGTTTTGAGACATCTCCTACAACTACAGCACCAGAATTGTGCTGCTCAAACAAGTCAGTTTTTTGGAATTTTTTTTTGGAAAAAAAAAAGTTTTCCCAAAAAAAGCATTTTATGCCATTTTTAGGTTTTGTAGGGACTCCTGATGACGTTTTAAGACATCTCCTACAACTACAGCACCAGAATTGTGCTGCTGAAGCAAGTCCGTTTTTTGGCATTTTTACGACAGGGTCCCCCCTTACGACATTTTAGCAAAAAATGTTTTTCGTAAAAAATGCATTTTCTTACATTTTCTTACATTTACGGGTTTAGTCGGGACTCCTGATGATGTTTTGAGACATCTCCTACAACTACAGCACCAAAATTGTGCTGCTCAAACAAGTCAGTTTTTTGAATTTTTTTTTGTAAAAAAAAAGTTTTCCCAAAAAAAGCATTTTATGCCATTTTTAGGTTTTGTAGGGACTCCTGATGACGTTTTAAGACGTCTCCTACAACTACAGCACCAGAATTGTGCTGCTGAAGCAAGTCCGTTTTTTGGCATTTTTACGACAGGGTCCCCCCTTACGACATTTTAACAAAAAATTGTTTTCTTAAAAAATGCATTTTCTTACATTTTCTTACATTTACGGGTTTAGTCGGGACTCCTGATGACGTTTTGAGACATCTCCTACAACTACAGCACCAGAATTGTGCTGCTGAAGCAAGTCCGTTTTTTTGAATTTTTTTTTCGACATTTTGCAAAATATTTTTTTTCCGTAAAATATGCATTTTTTCTAATTTCTTCCATTTTTAGGTTTAGTCGGGACTCCTGATGACGTTTTGAGACATCTCCTACAACTACAGCACCAGAATTGTGCTGCTGAAGCAAGTCCGCTTTTTGGCATTTTTACGACAGGGCCCCCCTTACATTTTAGCAAAAAAAATTTTTCTTAAAAAATGCATTTTCTTACATTTTCTTACATTTACGGGTTTAGTCGGGACTCCTGATGACGTTTTGAGACATCTCCTACAACTACAGCACCAGAATTGTGCTGCTGAAGCAAGTCCGTTTTTTGGAATTTTTACGACAGAGTCCCCCCTTACGACATTTTAGCAAAAAATGTTTTTCGTAAAAAATGCATTTTCTTACATTTTCTTACATTCACGGGTTTAGTCGGGACTCCTGATGACGTTTTGAGACATCTCCTACAACTACAGCACCAGAATTGTGCTGCTGAAGCAAGTCCGTTTTTTGGAATTTTTACGACAGAGTCCCCCCTTACGACATTTTAGCAAAAAATGTTTTTCGTAAAAAATGCATTTTCTTACATTTTCTTACATTTACGGGTTTAGTCGGGACTCCTGATGACGTTTTGAGACATCTCCTACAACTACAGCACCAGAATTGTGCTGCACAAACAAGTCCGTTTTTTGAATTTTTTTTTGTAAAAAAAAAGTTTTCCCAAAAAAAGCATTTTATGCCATTTTTAGGTTTTGTAGGGACTCCTGATGACGTTTTAAGACATCTCCTACAACTACAGCACTAGAATTGTGCTGCTGAAGCAAATCCGTTTTTTGGCATTTTTACGACAGGGTCCCCCCTTACGACATTTTAGTAAAAAATTTTTTTTGTAAAAAATGCATTTTCTTACATTTTCTTACATTTACGGGTTTAGTCGGGACTCCTGATGACGTTTTGAGACATCTCCTACAACTACAGCACCAGAATTGTGCTGCTGAAGCAAGTCTGTTTTTTGAAATTTTTTTTGTAAAAAAAAAGTTTGCCCAAAAAAAGCATTTTATGCCATTTTTAGGTTTTGTAGGGACTCCTGATGACGTTTTAAGACATCTCCTACAACCACAGCACCAGAATTGTGCTGCTGAAGCAAGTCTGTTTTTTGGCATTTTTACGACAGGGTCCCCCCTTACGACATTTTAGCAAAAAATGTTTTTCGTAAAAAATGCATTTTCTTACATTTTCTTACATTTACGGGTTTAGTCGGGACTCCTGATGACGTTTTGAGACATCTCCTACAACTACAGCACCAGAATTGTGCTGCTGAAGCAAGTCCGTTTTTTTGAATTTTTTTTACGACATTTTGCAAAATATTTTTTTTCCGTAAAATATGCATTTTCTTCTAATTTCTTCCATTTTCGGGTTTAGTCGGGACTCCTGATGACGTTTTGAGACATCTCCTACAACTACAGCACCAGAATTGTGCTGCTGAAGCAAGTCCGTTTTTTGGAATTTTTTTTTGTAAAAAAAAAGTTTTCCCAAAAAAAGCATTTTATGCCATTTTTAGGTTTTGTAGGGACTCCTGATGACGTTTTGAGACATTTCCTACAACTACAGCACCAGAATTGTACTGCTGAAGCAAGTCCGTTTTTTGGCATTTTTACGACAGGGTCCCCCCTTACGACATTTTAGCAAAAAATGTTTTTCTTAAAAAATGCATTTTCTTACATTTACGGGTTTAGTCGGGACTCCTGATGACGTTTTGAGACATCTCCTACAACTACAGCACCAGAATTGTGCTGCTCAAACAGGTCCGTTTTTTGAATTTTTTTTTGTAAAAAAAAAGTTTTCCCAAAATAAGCATTTTATGCCATTTTTTGGTTTTGCAGGGACTCCTGATGACGTTTTGAGACATCTCCTACAACTACAGCACCAGAATTGTGCTGCTCAAGCAAGTCCGTTTTTTGGCATTTTTACGACAGGGTCCCCCCTTACGACATTTTAGCAAAAAATGTTTTTCGTAAAAAATGCATTTTCTTACATTTTCTTACATTTTCTTACATTTACGGGTTTAGTCGGGACTCCTGATGACGTTTTGAGACATCTCCTACAACTACAGCACCAAAATTGTGCTGCTGAAGCAAGTCCGTTTTTTTGAATTTTTACGACAGGGTCCCCCCTTACGACATTTTAGCAAAAAATGTTTTTCGTAAAAAATGCATTTTCTTACATTTTCTTACATTTACGGGTTTAGTCGGGACTCCTGATGACGTTTTGAGACATCTCCTACAACTACAGCACCAGAATTGTGCTGCTGAAACAAGTCTGTTTTTTGAATTTTTTTTTGTAAAAAAAAAGTTTTCCCAAAAAAAGCATTTTATGCCATTTTTTAGGTTTTGTAGGGACTCCTGATGACGTTTTGAGACATCTCCTACAACTACAGCACCAGAATTGTGCTGCTGAAGCAAGTCCGTTTTTTTGAATTTTTTTTACGACATTTTGCAAAATATTTTTTTCCCGTAAAATATGCATTTTCTTCTAATTTCTTCCATTTTCGGGTTTAGTCAGGACTCCTGATGACGTTTTGAGACATCTCCTACAACTACAGCACCAGAATTGTACTGCTGAAGCAAGTCCGTTTTTTGGCATTTTTACGACAGGGTCCCCCCTTACGACATTTTAGCAAAAAAATGTTTTTCTTAAAAAATGCATTTTCTTACATTTACGGGTTTAGTCGGGACTCCTGATGACGTTTTGAGACATCTCCTACAACTACAGCACCAGAATTGTGCTGCTGAAGCAAGTCTGTTTTTTGAATTATTTATTGTAAAAAAAAAGTTTGCCCAAAAAAAGCATTTTATGCCATTTTTAGGTTTTGTAGGGACTCCTGATGACGTTTTGAGACATCTCCTACAACTACAGCACCAGAATTGTACTGCTGAAGCAAGTCCGTTTTTTGGCATTTTTACGACAGGGTCCCCCCTTACGACATTTTAGCAAAAAATGTTTTTCGTAAAAAATGCATTTTCTTACATTTTCTTACATTTACGGGTTTAGTCGGGACTCCTGATGACGTTTTGAGACATCTCCTACAAGTACAGCACCAGAATTGTGCTGCTGAAGCAAGTCCGTTTTTTGGAATTTTTTTTTGTAAAAAAAAAGTTTTCCCAAAAAAAGCATTTTATGCCATTTTTAAGTTTTGTAGGGACTCCTGATGACGTTTTGAGACATCTCCTACAACTACAGCACCAGAATTGTACTGCTGAAGCAAGTCCGTTTTTTGGAATTTTTACGACAGGGTCCCCCCTTACGACATTTTAGCAAAAAATGTTTTTCGTAAAAAATGCATTTTCTTACATTTTCTTACATTTACGGGTTTAGTCGGGACTCCTGATGACGTTTTGAGACATCTCCTACAACTACAGCACCAGAATTGTGCTGCTGAAGCAAGTCTGTTTTTTGAATTTTTTTTTGTAAAAAAAAAGTTTGCCCAAAAAAAGCATTTTATGCCATTTTTAGGTTTTGTAGGGACTCCTGATGACGTTTTGAGACATCTCCTACAACTACATTACCAGAATTGTACTGCTGAAGCAAGTCCGTTTTTTGGCATTTTTACGACAGGGTCACCCCTTACGACATTTTTGCAAAAAATTTTTTTCTTAAAAAATGCATTTTCTTACATTTACGGGTTTAGTCGGGACTCCTGATGACGTTTTGAGACATCTCCTACAACTACAGCACCAGAATTGTGCTGCTGAAGCAAGTCCGTTTTTTTGAATTTTTTTTACGACATTTTGCAAAATATTTTTTTTCCGTAAAATATGCATTTTCTTCTAATTTCTTCCATTTTCGGGTTTAGTCGGGACTCCTGATGACGTTTTGAGACATCTCCTACAACTACAGCACCAGAATTGTGCTGCTGAAGCAAGTCTGTTTTTTGAATTTTTTTTTGTAAAAAAAAAGTTTGCCCAAAAAAAGCATTTTATGCCATTTTTAGGTTTTGTAGGGACTCCTGATGACGTTTTGAGACATCTCCTACAACTACAGCACCAGAATTGTACTGCTGAAGCAAGTCCGTTTTTTGGCATTTTTACGACAGGGTCCCCCCTTACGACATTTTAGCAAAAAATGTTTTTCGTAAAAAATGCATTTTCTTACATTTTCTTACATTTACGGGTTTAGTCGGGACTCCTGATGACGTTTTGAGACATCTCCTACAAGTACAGCACCAGAATTGTGCTGCTGAAGAAAGTCCGTTTTTTGGAATTTTTTTTTGTAAAAAAAAAGTTTTCCCAAAAAAAGCATTTTATGCCATTTTTAGGTTTTGTAGGGACTCCTGATGACGTTTTGAGACATCTCCTACAACTACAGCACCAGAATTGTACTGCTGAAGCAAGTCCGTTTTTTGGCATTTTTACGACAGGGTCCCCCCTTACGACATTTTAGCAAAAAAGGTTTTTCGTAAAAAATGCATTTTCTTACATTTTCTTACATTTACGGGTTTAGTCGGGACTCCTGATGACGTTTTGAGACATCTCCTACAACTACAGCACCAGAATTGTGCTGCTGAAGCAAGTCTGTTTTTTGAATTATTTATTGTAAAAAAAAAGTTTGCCCAAAAAAAGCATTTTATGCCATTTTTAGGTTTTGTAGGGACTCCTGATGACGTTTTGAGACATCTCCTACAACTACAGCACCAGAATTGTACTGCTGAAGCAAGTCCGTTTTTTGGCATTTTTACGACAGGGTCCCCCCTTACGACATTTTAGCAAAAAATGTTTTTCTTAAAAAATGCATTTTCTTACATTTTCTTACATTTACGGGTTTAGTCGGGACTCCTGATGACGTTTTGAGACATCTCCTACAACTACAGCACCAGAATTGTGCTGCTGAAGCAAGTCCGTTTTTTGGCATTTTTACGACAGGGTCCCCCCTTACGACATTTTAGCAAAAAATGTTTTTCGTAAAAAATGCATTTTCTTACATTTTCGTACATTTACGGGTTTAGTCGGGACTCCTGATGACGTTTTGAGACATCTCCTACAACTACAGCACCAGAATTGTGCTGCTGAAGCAAGTCTGTTTTTTGAATTTTTTTTTGTAAAAAAAAAGTTTGCCCAAAAAAAGCATTTTATGCCATTTTTAGGTTTTGTAGGGACTCCTGATGACGTTTTAAGACATCTCCTACAACTACAGCACCAGAATTGTGCTGCTGAAGCAAGTCCGTTTTTTGGCATTTTTACGACAGGGTCCCCCCTTACGACATTTTAGCAAAAAATGTTTTTCGTAAAAAATGCATTTTCTTACATTTTCTTACATTTACGGGTTTAGTCGGGACTCCTGATGACGTTTTGAGACATCTCCTACAACTACAGCACCAGAATTGTGCTGCTGAAGCAAGTCCGTTTTTTTGAATTTTTTTTACGACATTTTGCAAAATATTTTTTTTCCGTGAAATATGCATTTTCTTCTAAGTTCTTCCATTTTCGGGTTTAGTCGGGACTCCTGATGACGTTTTGAGACATCTCCTACAACTACAGCACCAGAATTGTGCTGCTGAAGCAAGTCCGTTTTTTGGCATTTTTACGACAGGGTCCCCCCTTACGACAGGGTCCCCCCTTACGACATTTTAGCAAAAAATGTTTTTCTTAAAAAATGCATTTTCTTACATTTACGGTTTTAGTCGGGACTCCTGATGACGTTTTCAGACATCTCCTACAACTACAGCACCAGAATTGTGCTGCTGAAGCAAGTCCGTTTTTTGGCATTTTTACGACAGGGTCCCTCCCCCCTTACGACATTTTAGCAAAAAATGTTTTTTTAAAAACATGCATTTTCTTACATTTTCTTACATTTACGGGTTTAGTCGGGACTCCTGATGACGTTTTGAGACATCTCCTACAACTACAGCACCAGAATTGTGCTGCTCAAACAAGTCAGTTTTTTGGAATTTTTTTTTGGAAAAAAAAAAGTTTTCCCAAAAAAAGCATTTTATGCCATTTTTAGGTTTTGTAGGGACTCCTGATGACGTTTTAAGACATCTCCTACAACTACAGCACCAGAATTGTGCTGCTGAAGCAAGTCCGTTTTTTGGCATTTTTACGACAGGGTCCCCCCTTACGACATTTTAGCAAAAAATGTTTTTCGTAAAAAATGCATTTTCTTACATTTTCTTACATTTACGGGTTTAGTCGGGACTCCTGATGATGTTTTGAGACATCTCCTACAACTACAGCACCAAAATTGTGCTGCTCAAACAAGTCAGTTTTTTGAATTTTTTTTTGTAAAAAAAAAGTTTTCCCAAAAAAAGCATTTTATGCCATTTTTAGGTTTTGTAGGGACTCCTGATGACGTTTTAAGACATCTCCTACAACTACAGCACCAGAATTGTGCTGCTGAAGCAAGTCCGTTTTTTGGCATTTTTACGACAGGGTCCCCCCTTACGACATTTTAGCAAAAAAATTTTTTCTTAAAAAATGCATTTTCTTACATTTTCTTACATTTACGGGTTTAGTCGGGACTCCTGATGACGTTTTGAGACATCTCCTACAACTACAGCACCAGAATTGTGCTGCTGAAGCAAGTCCGTTTTTTTGAATTTTTTTTCCGACAGGGTCCCCCCTTACGACATTTTAGCAAAAAATGTTTTTCTTAAAAAATGCATTTTCTTACATTTTCTTACATTTACGGGTTTAGTCGGGACTCCTGATGACGTTTTGAGACATCTCCTACAACTACAGCACCAGAATTGTGCTGCTGAAGCAAGTCCGTTTTTTTGAATTTTTTTTTCAACATTTTGCAAAATATTTTTTTTCCGTAAAATATGCATTTTTTCTAATTTCTTCCATTTTTAGGTTTAGTCGGGACTCCTGATGACGTTTTGAGACATCTCCTACAACTACAGCACCAGAATTGTGCTGCTGAAGCAAGTCCGCTTTTTGGCATTTTTACGACAGGGCCCCCCTTACATTTTAGCAAAAAAATTTTTTCTTAAAAAATGCATTTTCTTACATTTTCTTACATTTACGGGTTTAGTCGGGACTCCTGATGACGTTTTGAGACATCTCCTACAACTACAGCACCAGAATTGTGCTGCTGAAGCAAGTCCGTTTTTTGGAATTTTTACGACAGAGTCCCCCCTTACGACATTTTAGCAAAAAATGTTTTTCGTAAAAAATGCATTTTCTTACATTTTCTTACATTTACGGGTTTAGTCGGGACTCCTGATGACGTTTTGAGACATCTCCTACAACTACAGCACCAGAATTGTGCTGCACAAACAAGTCCGTTTTTTGAATTTTTTTTTGTAAAAAAAAAGTTTTCCCAAAAAAAGCATTTTATGCCATTTTTAGGTTTTGTAGGGACTCCTGATGACGTTTTAAGACATCTCCTACAACTACAGCACTAGAATTGTGCTGCTGAAGCAAATCCGTTTTTTGGCATTTTTACGACAGGGTCCCCCCTTACGACATTTTAGTAAAAAAAATTTTTCTTAAAAAATGCATTTTCTTACATTTTCTTACATTTACGGGTTTAGTCGGGACTCCTGATGACGTTTTGAGACATCTCCTACAACTACAGCACCAGAATTGTGCTGCTGAAGCAAGTCCTTTTTTTGGAATTTGTACGACAGGGTCCCCCCTTACGACATTTTAGCAAAAAAATTTTTTCGTAAAAAATGCATTTTCTTACATTTTCTTACATTTACGGGTTTAGTCGGGACTCCTGATGACGTTTTGAGACATCTCCTACAACTACAGCACCAGAATTGTGCTGCTGAAGCAAGTCTGTTTTTTGAATTTTTTTTTGTAAAAAAAAAGTTTGCCCAAAAAAAGCATTTTATGCCATTTTTAGGTTTTGTAAGGACTCCTGATGACGTTTTAAGACATCTCCTACAACTACAGCACCAGAATTGTGCTGCTGAAGCAAGTCCGTTTTTTAGCATTTTTACGACAGGGTCCCCCCTTACGACATTTTAGCAAAAAAATTTTTTCTTAAAAAATGCATTTTCTTACATTTTCTTACATTTACGGGTTTAGTCGGGACTCCTGATGACGTTTTGAGACATCTCCTACAACTACAGCACCAGAATTGTGCTGCTGAGGCAAGTCCGTTTTTTGGAATTTTTACGACAGGGTCCCCCCTTACGACATTTTAGCAAAAAATGTTTTTCGTAAAAAATGCATTTTCTTACATTTTCTTACATTTACGGGTTTAGTCGGGACTCCTGATGACGTTTTGAGACATCTCCTACAACTACAGCACCAGAATTGTGCTGCTCAAACAAGTCCATTTTTTGAATTTTTTTTTGTAAAAAAAAAGTTTTCCCAAAAAAAGCATTTTATGCCATTTTTAGGTTTTGTAGGGACTCCTGATGACGTTTTAAGACATCTCCTACAACTACAGCACCAGAATTGTGCTGCTGAAGCAAGTCCGTTTTTTTGGCATTTTTACGACAGGGTCCCCCTTACGACATTTTAGCAAAAAATGTTTTTCTTAAAAAATGCATTTTCTTACATTTTCTTACATTTACGGGTTTAGTCGGGACTCCTGATGACGTTTTGAGACATCTCCTACAACTACAGCACCAGAATTGTGCTGCTGAAGCAAGTCCGTTTTTTGGAATTTTTACGACAGGGTCCCCCCTTACGACATTTTAGCAAAAAATGTTTTTCGTAAAAAATGCATTTTCTTACATTTTCTTACATTTACGGGTTTAGTCGGGACTCCTGATGACGTTTTGAGACATCTCCTACAACTACAGCACCAGAATTGTGCTGCTGAAGCAAGTCTGTTTTTTGAATTTTTTTTTGTAAAAAAAAAGTTTGCACAAAAAAAGCATTTTATGCCATTTTTAGGTTTTGTAAGGACTCCTGATGACGTTTTGAGACATCTCCTACAACTACAGCACCAGAATTGTACTGCTGAAGCAAGTCCGTTTTTTGGCATTTTTACCACATTTTAGCAAAAAAAATTTTTCTTAAAAAATGCATTTTCTTACATTTACGGGTTTAGTCGGGACTCCTGATGACGTTTTGAGACATCTCCTACAACTACAGCACCAGAATTGTGCTGCTGAAGCAAGTCCGTTTTTTGGAATTTTTACGACAGGGTCCCCCCTTACGACATTTTAGCAAAAAATGTTTTTCGTAAAAAATGCATTTTCTTACATTTTCTTACATTTACGGGTTTAGTCGGGACTCCTGATGACGTTTTGAGACATCTCCTACAACTACAGCACCAGAATTGTGCTGCTGAAGCAAGTCTGTTTTTTGAATTTTTTTTTGTAAAAAAAAAGTTTGCCCAAAAAAAGCATTTTATGCCATTTTTAGGTTTTGTAGGGACTCCTGATGACGTTTTGAGACATCTCCTACAACTACAGCACCAGAATTGTACTGCTGAAGCAAGTCCGTTTTTTGGCATTTTTACGACAGGGTCCCCCCTTACGACATTTTAGCAAAAAAGGTTTTTCTTAAAAAATGCATTTTCTTACATTTTCTTACATTTACGGGTTTAGTCGGGACTCCTGATGACGTTTTGAGACATCTCCTACAACTACAGCACCAGAATTGTGCTGCTGAAGCAAGTGTGTTTTTTGAATTTTTTTTTGTAAAAAAAAAGTTTGCCCAAAAAAAGCATTTTATGCCATTTTTAGGTTTTGTAGGGACTCCTGATGACGTTTTGAGACATCTCCTACAACTACAGCACCAGAATTGTGCTGCTGAAGCAAGTCCGTTTTTTGGAATTTTTACGACAGGGTCCCCCCTTACGACATTTTAGCAATAAATGTTTTTCGTAAAAAATGCATTTTCTTACATTTTCTTACATTTACGGGTTTAGTCCGTACTCCTGATGACGTTTTGAGACATCTCCTACAACTACAGCACCAGAATTGTGCTATTCAAACAAGTCATTTTTTTGGATTTTTTTTTTGTAAAAAAAAAGTTTTCCCAAAAAAAGCATTTTATGCCATTTTTAGGTTTTGTAGGGACTCCTGATGACGTTTTAAGACATCTCCTACAACTACAGCACCAGAATTGTGCTGCTGAAGCAAGTCCGTTTTTGGAAATTTTTTTACGACATTTTGCAAAATATTTTTTTTCCGTAAAATATGCATTTTCTTCTAATTTCTTCCATTTTCGGGTTTAGTCGGGACTCCTGATGACGTTTTGAGAAATCTCCTTCATCTACAGCACCAGAATTGTGCTGCTGAAGCAAGTCCGTTTTTTGGAATTTTTACGACAGGGTCCCCCCTTACGACATTTTAGCAAAAAATGTTTTTCTTAAAAAATGCATTTTCTTACATTTTCTTACATTTACGGGTTTAGTCGGGACTCCTGATGACGTTTTGAGACATCTCCTACAACTACAGCACCAGAATTGTGCTGCTGAAGCAAGTCCGTTTTTTTGAATTTTTTTTTCGACAGGGTCCCCCCTTACGACATTTTAGCAAAAAATGTTTTTCTTAAAAAATGCATTTTCTTACATTTTCTTACATTTACGGATTTAGTCGGGACTCCTGATGACGTTTTGAGACATCTCCTACAACTACAGCACCAGAATTGTGCTGCTGAAGCAAGTCCGTTTTTTTGAATTTTTTTTCGACATTTTGCAAAATATTTTTTTTCCGTAAAATATGCATTTTTTCTAATTTCTTCCATTTTTAGGTTTAGTCGGGACTCCTGATGACGTTTTGAGACATCTCCTACAACTACAGCACCAGAATTGTGCTGCTGAAGCAAGTCCGCTTTTTGGCATTTTTACGACAGGGCCCCCCTTACATTTTAGCAAAAAAATTTTTTCTTAAAAAATGCATTTTCTTACATTTTCTTACATTTACGGGTTTAGTCGGGACTCCTGATGACGTTTTGAGACATCTCCTACAACTACAGCACCAGAATTGTGCTGCTGAAGCAAGTCCGTTTTTTGGAATTTTTACGACAGAGTCCCCCCTTACGACATTTTAGCAAAAAATGTTTTTCGTAAAAAATGCATTTTCTTACATTCACGGGTTTAGTCGGGACTCCTGATGACGTTTTGAGACATCTCCTACAACTACAGCACCAGAATTGTGCTGCTGAAGCAAGTCCGTTTTTTGGAATTTTTACGACAGAGTCCCCCCTTACGACATTTTAGCAAAAAATGTTTTTCGTAAAAAATGCATTTTCTTACATTTTCTTACATTTTCTTACATTTACGGGTTTAGTCGGGACTCCTGATGACGTTTTGAGACATCTCCTACAACTACAGCACCAGAATTGTGCTGCACAAACAAGTCCGTTTTTTGAAATTTTTTTTGTAAAAAAAAAGTTTTCCCAAAAAAAGCATTTTATGCCATTTTTAGGTTTTGTAGGGACTCCTGATGACGTTTTAAGACATCTCCTACAACTACAGCACTAGAATTGTGCTGCTGAAGCAAATCCGTTTTTTGGCATTTTTACGACAGGGTCCCCCCTTACGACATTTTAGCAAAAAAAATTTTTCTTGAAAAATGCATTTTCTTACATTTTCTTACATTTACGGGTTTAGTCGGGACTCCTGATGACGTTTTGAGACATCTCCTACAACTACAGCACCAGAATTGTGCTGCTGAAGCAAGTCCTTTTTTTGGAATTTGTACGACAGGGTCCCCCCTTACGACATTTTAGCAAAAAATGTTTTTCGTAAAAAATGCATTTTCTTACATTTTCTTACATTTACGGGTTTAGTCGGGACTCCTGATGACGTTTTGAGACATCTCCTACAACTACAGCACCAGAATTGTGCTGCTGAAGCAAGTCTGTTTTTTGAATTTTTTTTTGTAAAAAAAAAGTTTGCCCAAAAAAAGCATTTTATGCCATTTTTAGGTTTTGTAAGGACTCCTGATGACGTTTTAAGACATCTCCTACAACTACAGAACCAGAATTGTGCTGCTGAAGCAAGTCCGTTTTTTGGCATTTTTACGACAGGGTCCCTCCCCCCTTACGACATTTTAGCAAAAAAATTTTTTCTTAAAAAATGCATTTTCTTACATTTTCTTACATTTACGGGTTTAGTCTGGACTCCTGATGACGTTTTGAGACATCTCCTACAACTACAGCACCAGAATTGTACTGCTGAAGCAAGTCCGTTTTTTGGCATTGTTACGACAGGGTCCCCCCTTACGACATTTTAGCAAAAAATGTTTTTCTAAAAAAATGCATTTTCTTACATTTTCTTACATTTACGGGTTTAGTCGGGACTCCTGATGACGTTTTGAGACATCTCCTACAACTACAGCACCAGAATTGTACTGCTGAAGCAAGTCCGTTTTTTGGAATTTTTACGACAGGGTCCCCCCTTACGACATTTTAGCAAAAAATGTTTTTCGTAAAAAATGCATTTTCTTACATTTTCTTACATTTACGGGTTTAGTCGGGACTCTTGATGACGTTTTGAGACATCTCCTACAACTACAGCACCAGAATTGTGCTGCTGAAGCAAGTCTGTTTTTTGAATTTTTTTTTGTAAAAAAAAAGTTTGCACAAAAAAAGCATTTTATGCCATTTTTAGGTTTTGTAGGGACTCCTGATGACGTTTTGAGACATCTCCTACAACTACAGCACCAGAATTGTACTGCTGAAGCAAGTCCGTTTTTTGGCATTTTTAAGACATTTTAGCAAAAAAAATTTTTCTTAAAAAATGCATTTTCTTACATTTACGGGTTTAGTCGGGACTCCTGATGACGTTTTGAGACATCTCCTATAACTACAGCACCAGAATTGTGCTGATGAAGCAAGTCCGTTTTTTTGAATTTTTTTTACGACATTTTGCAAAATATTTTTTTTCCGTGAAATATGCATTTTCTTCTAATTTCTTCCATTTTCGGGTTTAGTCGGGACTCCTGATGACGTTTTGAGACATCTCCTACAACTACAGCACCAGAATTGTGCTGCTGAAGCAAGTCCGTTTTTTGGAATTTTTACGACAGGGTCCCCCCTTACGACATTTTAGCAAAAAATGTTTTTCTTAAAAAATGCATTTTCTTACTTTACGGGTTTAGTCGGGACTCCTGATGACGTTTTGAGACATCTCCTACAACTACAGCACCAGAATTGTGCTGCTGAAGCAAGTCCGTTTTTTGGAATTTTTACGACATTTTAGCAAAAAAAATTTTTCTTAAAAAATGCATTTTCTTACATTTTCTTACATTTACGGGTTTAGTCGGGACTCCTGATGACGTTTTGAGACATCTCCTACAACTACAGCACCAGAATTGTGCTGCTGAAGCAAGTCCGTTTTTTGGAATTTTTACGACAGGGTCCCCCTTACGACATTTTAGCAAAAAATGTTTTTCGTAAAAAATGCATTTTCTTACATTTTCTTACATTTACGGGTTTAGTCAGGACTCCTGATGACGTTTTGAGACATCTCCTACAACTACAGCACCAGAATTGTGCTGCTGAAGCAAGTCCGTTTTTTGGAAAAATTTTTTGTAAAAAAAAAGGTTTCCCAAAAAAAGCATTTTATGCCATTTTTAGGTTTTGTAGGGACTCCTGATGACGTTTTGAGACATCTCCTACAACTACAGCACCAGAATTGTACTGCTGAAGCAAGTCCGTTTTTTGGCATTTTTACGACATTTTAGCAAAAAAACGTTTTTCTTAAAAAATGCATTTTCTTACATTTTCTTACATTTACGGGTTTAGTCGGGACTCCTGATGACGTTTTGAGACATCTCCTACAACTACAGCACCAGAATTGTGCTGCTGAAGCAAGTCCGTTTTTTTGATTTTTTTTTACGACATTTTGCAAAATATTTTTTTCCCGTAATATATGCATTTTATTCTAATTTCTTCCATTTTCGGGTTTAGTCGGGACTCCTGATGACGTTTTGAGACATCTCCTACAACTACAGCACCAAAATTGTGCTGCTGAAGCAAGTCCGTTTTTTGGAATTTTTACGACAGGGTCCCCCTTTACGACATTTTAGCAAAAAAATTTTTTCTTAAAAAATGCATTTTCTTACATTTTCTTACATTTACGGGTTTAGTCGGGACTCCTGATGACGTTTTGAGACATCTCCTACAACTACAGCACCAAAATTGTGCTGCTGAAGCAAGTCCGTTTTTTGGAATTTTTACGACAGGGTCCCCCTTTACGACATTTTAGCAAAAAATGTTTTCCGTAAAAAATGCATTTTCTTACATTTTCTTACATTTACGGGTTTGGTCAGGACTCCTGATGACGTTTTGAGACATCTCCTACAACTACAGCACCAGAATTGTGCTGCTCAAACAAGTCCGTTTTTTGAATTTTTTTTTGTAAAAAAAAGTTTTCCCAAAAAAAGCATTTTATGCCATTTTTAGGTTTTGTAGGGACTCCTGATGACGTTTTGAGACATCTCCTACAACTACAGCACCAGAATTGTACTGCTGAAGCAAGTCCGTTTTTTGGCATTTTTACGACAGGGTCCCCCCTTACGACATTTTAGCAAAAAATGTTTTTCTTAAAAAATGCATTTTCTTACATTTTCTTACATTTACGGGTTTAGTCGGGGCTCCTGATGACGTTTTGAGAAATCTCCTACAACTACAGCACCAGAATTGTGCTGCTGAAGCAAGTCCGTTTTTTTGAATTTTTTTTTCGACATTTTGCAAAATATTTTTTTTCCGTAAAATATGCATTTTCTTCTAATTTCTTCCATTTTTAGGTTTAGTCGGGACTCCTGATGACGTTTTGAGACATCTCCTACAACTACAGCACCAGAATTGTGCTGCTGAAGCAAGTCCGCTTTTTGGCATTTTTACGACAGGGCCCCCCTTACATTTTAGCAAAAAAATTTTTTCTTAAAAAATGCATTTTCTTACATTTTCTTACATTTACGGGTTTAGTCGGGACTCCTGATGACGTTTTGAGACATCTCCTACAACTACAGCACCAGAATTGTGCTGCTGAAGCAAGTCCGTTTTTTGGAATTTTTACGACAGAGTCCCCCCTTACGACATTTTAGCAAAAAATTTTTTTCGTAAAAAATGCATTTTCTTACATTTTCTTACATTCACGGGTTTAGTCGGGACTCCTGATGACGTTTTGAGACATCTTCTACAACTACAGCACCAGAATTGTGCTGCTGAAGCAAGTCCGTTTTTTGAATTTTTACGACAGAGTCCCCCCTTACGACATTTTAGCAAAAAATGTTTTTCGTAAAAAATGCATTTTCTTACATTTTCTTACATTTACGGGTTTAGTCGGGACTCCTGATGACGTTTTGAGACATCTCCTACAACTACAGCACCAGAATTGTGCTGCTCAAACAAGTCCGTTTTTTGAATTTTTTTTTGTAAAAAAAAAGTTTTCCCAAAAAAAGCATTTTATGCCATTTTTAGGTTTTGTAGGGACTCCTGATGACGTTTTAAGACATCTCCTACAACTACAGCACTAGAATTGTGCTGCTGAAGCAAATCCGTTTTTTGGCATTTTTACGACATTTTAGCAAAAAATTTTTTTCTTAAAAAATGCATTTTCTTACATTTTCTTACATTTACGGGTTTAGTCGGGACTCCTGATGACGTTTTGAGACATCTCCTACAACTACAGCACCAGAATTGTGCTGCTGAAGCAAGTCCTTTTTTTGGAATTTGTACGACAGGGTCCCCCCTTACGACATTTTAGCAAAAAATGTTTTTCGTAAAAAATGCATTTTCTTACATTTTCTTACATTTACGGGTTTAGTCGGGACTCCTGATGACGTTTTGAGACATCTCCTACAACTACAGCACCAGAATTGTGCTGCTCAAACAAGTCCGTTTTTTGAATTTTTTTTTGTAAAAAAAAAGTTTTCCCAAAAAAAGCATTTTATGCCATTTTTAGGTTTTGTAGGGACTCCTGATGACGTTTTAAGACATCTCCTACAACTACAGCACCAGAATTGTGCTGCTGAAACAAGTCCGTTTTTTGGCATTTTTACGACAGGGTCCCCCTTACGACATTTTAGCAAAAAAAATTTTTCTTAAAAAATGCATTTTCTTACATTTACGGGTTTAGTCGGGACTCCTGATGACGTTTTGAGACATCTCCTACAACTACAGCACCAGAATTGTACTGCTGAAGCAAGTACGTTTTTTGGCATTTTTACGGCAGGGTCCCCCCTTACGACATTTTAGCAAAAAATGTTTTTCTTAAAAAATGCATTTTCTTACATTTTCTTACATTTACGGGTTTAGTCGGGACTCCTGATGACGTTTTGAGACATCTCCTACAACTACAGCACCAGAATTGTGCTGCTGAAGCAAGTCCGTTTTTTTGAATTTTTTTTACGACATTTTGCAAAATATTTTTTTTCCGTGAAATATGCATTTTCTTCTAATTTCTTCCATTTTCGGGTTCAGTCGGGACTCCTGATGACGTTTTGAGACATCTCCTACAACTACAGCACCAGAATTGTGCTGCTGAAGCAAGTCCGTTTTTTGGAATTTTTACGACAGGGTCCCCCCTTACGACATTTTTAGCAAAAATGTTTTTCTTAAAAAATGCATTTTCTTACATTTACGGGTTTAGTCGGGACTCCTGATGACGTTTTGAGACATCTCCTACAACTACAGCACCAGAATTGTGCTGCTGAAGCAAGTCCGTTTTTGGAATTTTTACGACAGGGTCCCCCCTTACGACATTTTAGCAAAAATGTTTTCGTAAAAAATGCATTTTCTTACATTTTCTTACATTTACGGGTTTAGTCGGGACTCCTGATGACGTTTTTGAGACATCTCCTACAACTACAGCACCAGAATTGTGCTGCTGAAACAAGTCTGTTTTTTGAATTTTTTTTTGTAAAAAAAAAGTTTTCCCAAAAAAAGCATTTTATGCCATTTTTTAGGTTTTGTAGGGACTCCTGATGACGTTTTGAGACATCTCCTACAACTACAGCACCAGAATTGTGCTGCTGAAGCAAGTCCGTTTTTTTGAATTTTTTTTACGACATTTGCAAAATATTTTTTTCCCGTAAAATATTGCATTTTCTTCTAATTCTTCATTTTCGGGTTTAGTCGGGACTCCTGATGACGTTTTGAGACATCTCCTACAACTACAGCACCAGAATTGTGCTGCTGAAGCAAGTCCGTTTTTTGGAATTTTTGCGACAGGGTCCCCCCTTACGACATTTTAGCAAAAATGTTTCCGTAAAAAATGCATTTTCTTACATTTTCTTACATTTACGGGTTTGGTCAGGACTCCTGATGACGTTTTGAGACATCTCCTACAACTACAGCACCAGAATTGTGCTGCTCAAACAAGTCCGTTTTTTGAATTTTTTTTTGTAAAAAAAAAGTTTTCCCAAAAAAGCATTTTATGCCATTTTTAGGTTTTGTAGGGACTCCTGATGACGTTTTGAGACATCTCCTACAACTACAGCACCAGAATTGTGCTGCTTGAAGCAAGTCCGTTTTTTGGCATTTTTACGACAGGGTCCCCCCTTACGACATTTTAGCAAAAAATGTTTTTCTTAAAAAATGCAATTTCTTACATTTCTTACATTCACGGTTTAGTCGGGACTCCTGATGACGTTTTGAGACATCTCCTACAACTACAGCACCAGAATTGTGCTGCTGAAGCAAGTCTGTTTTTTGAATTTTTTTTGTAAAAAAAAAGTTTGCCCAAAAAAAGCATTTTATGCCATTTTTAGGTTTTGTAGGGACTCCTGATGACGTTTTGAGACATCTCCTACAACTACAGCACCAGAATTGTGCTGCTGAAGCAAGTCTGTTTTTTGAATTTTTTTTTGTAAAAAAAAAGTTTGCCCAAAAAAAGCATTTTATGCCATTTTTAGGTTTTGTAGGGACTCCTGATGACGTTTTGAGACATCTCCTACAACTACAGCACTAGAATTGTACTGCTGAAGCAAGTCCGTTTTTTGGCATTTTTACGACAGGGTCCCCCCTTACGACATTTTAGCAAAAAATGTTTTTCTTAAAAAATGCATTTTCTTACATTTTCTTACATTTACGGGTTTAGTCGGGACTCCTGATGACGTTTTGAGACATCTCCTACAACTACAGCACCAGAATTGTGCTGCTGAAGCAAGTCCGTTTTTTGGAATTTTTACGACAGGGTCCCCCCTTACGACATTTTCGAAAAAAATGTTTTTCGTAAAAAATGCATTTTCTTACATTTTCTTACATTTACGGGTTTAGTCGGGACTCCTGATGACGTTTTGAGACATCTCCTACAACTACAGCACCAGAATTGTGCTGCTCAAACGAGTCCGTTTTTTGAATTTTTTTTTGTAAAAAAAAAGTTTTCCCAAAAAAAAGCATTTTGTGCAATTTTTAGGTTTTGTAGGGACTCCTGATGACGTTTTGAGACATCTCCTACAACTACAGCACCAGAATTGTGCTGCTGAAGCATGTCCGTTTTTTGGCATTTTTACGACAGGGTCCCCCCTTACGACATTTTAGCAAAAAATGTTTTTCTTAAAAAATGCATTTTCTTACATTTTCTTACATTTACAGGTTTAGTCGGGACTCCTGATGACGTTTTGAGACATCTCCTACAACTACAGCACCAGAATTGTGCTGCTGAAGCAAGTCCGTTTTTTGGAAATTTTTTTTGTAAAAAAAAAAGGTTTCCCAAAAAAAGCATTTTATGCCATTTTTAGGTTTTGTAGGGACTCCTGATGACGTTTTGAGACATATCCTACAACTACAGCACCAGAATTGTACTGCTGAAGCAAGTCCGTTTTTTGGCATTTTTACGACATTTTAGCAAAAAATGTTTTTCTTAAAAAATGCATTTTCTTACATTTTCTTACATTTACGGGTTTAGTCGGGACTCCTGATGACGTTTTGAGACATCTCCTACAACTACAGCACCAGAATTGTGCTGCTGAAGCACGTCCGTTTTTTTGAATTTTTTTTACGACATTTTGCAAAATATTTTTTTTCCGTAAAATATGCATTTTATTCTAATTTCTTCCATTTTCGGTTTAGTCGGGACTCCTGATGACGTTTTGAGACATCTCCTACAACTACAGCACCAAAATTGTGCTGCTGAAGCAAGTCCGTTTTTTGGAATTTTTACGACAGGGTCCCCCTTTACGACATTTTAGCAAAAAATGTTTTTCTTAAAAAATGCATTTTCTTACATTTTCTTACATTTACGGGTTTAGTCGGGACTCCTGATGACGTTTTGAGACATCTCCTACAACTACAGCACCAGAATTGTGCTGCTGAAGCAAGTCCGTTTTTTGGAATTTTTACGACAGGGTCCCCCCTTACGACATTTTAGCAAAAAATATTTTCCGTAAAAAATGCATTTTCTTACATTTTCTTACATTTACGGGTTTGGTCAGGACTCCTGATGACGTTTTGAGACATCTCCTACAACTACAGCACCAGAATTGTGCTGCTCAAACAAGTCCGTTTTTTGAAAATTTTTTTGTAAAAAAAAAAGTTTTCCCAAAAAAAGCATTTTATGCCATTTTTAGGTTTTGTAGGGACTCCTGATGACGTTTTGAGACATCTCCTACAACTACAGCACCAGAATTGTACTGCTGAAGCAAGTCCGTTTTTTGGCATTTTTACGACAGGGTCCCCCCTTACGACATTTTAGCAAAAAATGTTTTTCTTAAAAAATGCATTTTCTTACATTTTCTTACATTTACGGGTTTAGTCGGGACTCCTGATGACGTTTTGAGACATCTCCTACAACTACAGCACCAGAATTGTGCTGCTGAAGCAAGTCCGTTTTTTTGAATTTTTTTTACGACATTTTGCAAAATATTTTTTTTCCGTAAAATATGCATTTTATTCTAATTTTTTCCATTTTCGGGTTTAGTCGGGACTCCTGATGACGTTTTGAGACATCTCCTACAACTACAGCTCCAAAATTGTGCTGCTGAAGCAAGTCCGTTTTTTGGAATTTTTACGACAGGGTCCCCCCTTACGACATTTTAGCAAAAAATGTTTTTCTTAAAAAATGCATTTTCTTACATTTTCTTACATTTACGGGTTTAGTCGGGACTCCTGATGACGTTTTGAGACATCTCCTACAACTACAGCACCAGAATTGTGCTGCTGAAGCAAGTGTGTTTTTTGAATTTTTTTTTGTAAAAAAAAAGTTTGCCCAAAAAAAGCATTTTATGCCATTTTTAGGTTTTGTAGGGACTCCTGATGACGTTTTGAGACATCTCCTACAACTACAGCACCAGAATTGCGCTGCTGAAGCAAGTCCGTTTTTTGGAATTTTTACGACAGGGTCCCCCCTTACGACATTTTAGCAAAAAATGTTTTTCTAAAAAAATGCATTTTCTTACATTTACGGGTTTAGTCGGGACTCCTGATGACGTTTTGAGACATCTCCTACAACTACAGCACCAGAATTGTGCTGCTGAAGCAAGTTCGTTTTTTGGAATTTTTACGACAGGGTCCCCCCTTACGACATTTTAGCAAAAAATGTTTTTCGTAAAAAATGCATTTTCTTACATTTTCTTACATTTACGGGTTTAGTCGGGACTCCTGATTACGTTTTGAGACATCTCCTACAACTACAGCACCAGAATTGTGCTGCTGAAGCAAGTCTGTTTTTTGAATTTTTTTTGTAAAAAAAAAGTTTGCCCAAAAAAAGCATTTTATGCCAATTTTAGGTTTTGTAGGGACTCCTGATGACGTTTTGAGACATCTCCTACAACTACAGCACTAGAATTGTACTGCTGAAGCAAGTCCGTTTTTTGGCATTTTTACGACAGGGTCCCCCCTTACGACATTTTAGCAAAAAATGTTTTTCTTAAAAAATGCATTTTCTTACATTTACGGGTTTAGTCGGGACTCCTGATGACGTTTTGAGACATCTCCTACAACTACAGCACCAGAATTGTGCTGCTCAAACAAGTCCGTTTTTTGAATTTTTTTTTGTAAAAAAAAAGTTTTCCCAAAAAAAGCATTTTATGCAATTTTTAGGTTTTGTAGGGACTCCTGATGACTTTTTGAGACATCTCCTACAACTACAGCACCAGAATTGTGCTGCTCAAGCAAGTCCGTTTTTTGGCATTTTTACGACAGGGTCCCCCCTTACGACATTTTAGCAAAAAATGTTTTTCTTAAAAAATGAATTTTCTTACAATTTCTTACATTTACGGGTTTAGTCGGGACTCCTGATGACGTTTTGAGACATCTCCTACAACTACAGCACCAGAATTGTGCTAATCAAACAAGTCCGTTTTTTGAATTTTTTTTTGTAAAAAAAAAGTTTTCCCAAAAAAAGCATTTTATGCCATTTTTAGGTTTTGTAGGGACTCCTTATGACGTTTTGAGACATCTCCTACAACTACAGCACCAGAATTGTGCTGCTGAAGCAAGTCCGTTTTTTGGAATTTTTACGACAGGGTCCCCCCTTACGACATTTTAGCAAAAAATGTTTTTCGTAAAAAATGCATTTTCTTACATTTTCTTACATTTACGGGTTTAGTCGGGACTCCTGATGACGTTTTGAGACATCTCCTACAACTACAGCACCAGAATTGTGCTGCTCAAACAAGACCGTTTTTTGAATTTTTTTTTGTAAAAAAAAAGTTTTCCCAAAAAAAGCATTTTATGCCATTTTTAGGTTTTGTAGGGACTCCTTATGACGTTTTGAGACATCTCCTACTACTACAGCACCAGAATTGTACTGCTGAAGCAAGTCCGTTTTTTGGCATTTTTACGACAGGGTCCCCCCTTACGACATTTTAGCAAAAAATGTTTTTCTTAAAAAATGCATTTTCTTACATTTTCTTACATTTACGGGTTTAGTCGGGACTCCTGATGACGTTTTGAGACATCTCCTACAACTACAGCACCAGAATTGTGCTGCTGAAGCAAGTCTGTTTTTTGAATTTTTTTTTGTAAAAAAAAAGTTTGCCCAAAAAAAGCATTTTATGCCATTTTTAGGTTTTGTAGGGACTCCTTATGACGTTTTGAGACATCTCCTACAACTACAGCACCAGAATTGTACTGCTGAAGCAAGTCCGTTTTTTGGCATTTTTACGACAGGGTCCCCCCTTACGACATTTTAGCAAAAAAAATTTTTCTTAAAAAATGCATTTTCTTACATTTACGGGTTTAGTCGGGACTCCTGATGACGTTTTGAGACATCTCCTACAACTACAGCACCAGAATTGTGCTGCTGCAGCAAGTCCGTTTTTTTGAATTTTTTTTACGACATTTTGCAAAATATTTTTTTTCCGTGAAATATGCATTTTCTTCTAATTTCTTCCATTTTCGGGTTTAGTCGGGACTCCTGATGACGTTTTGAGACATCTCCTACAACTACAGCACCAGAATTGTGCTGCTGAAGCAAGTCCGTTTTTTGGCATTTTTACGACAGGGTACCCCCTAACGACATTTTAGCAAAAAATGTTTTTCTTAAAAAATGCATTTTCTTACATTTCCTTACATTTACGGGTTTAGTCGGGACTCCTGATGACGTTTTGAGACATCTCCTACAACTACAGCACCAGAATTGTGCTGCTGAAGCAAGTCCGTTTTTTGGAATTTTTTTTTGTAAAAAAAAAGTTTTCCCAAAAAAAGCATTTTATGCCATTTTTAGGTTTTGTAGGGACTCCTGATGACGTTTTGAGACATCTCCTACAACTACAGCACCAGAATTGTACTGCTGAAGCAAGTCCGTTTTTTGGCATTTTTACGACAGGGTCCCCCCTTACGACATTTTCGCAAAAAATGTTTTTCGTAAAAAATGCATTTTCTTACATTTTCTTACATTTACGGGTTTAGTCGGGACTCCTGATGACGTTTTGAGACATCTCCTACAACTACAGCACCAGAATTGTGCTGCTCAAACGAGTCCGTTTTTTGAATTTTTTTTTGTAAAAAAAAAGTTTTCCCAAAAAAAAGCATTTTGTGCAATTTTTAGGTTTTGTAGGGACTCCTGATGACGTTTTGAGACATCTCCTACAACTACAGCACCAGAATTGTGCTGCTCAAACGAGTCCGTTTTTTGAATTTTTTTTTGTAAAAAAAAAGTTTTCCCAAAAAAAAGCATTTTGTGCAATTTTTAGGTTTTGTAGGGACTCCTGATGACGTTTTCAGACATCTCCTACAACTACAGCACCAGAATTGTGCTGCTGAAGCATGTCCGTTTTTTGGCATTTTTACGACAGGGTCCCCCCTTACGACATTTTAGCAAAAAATGTTTTTCTTAAAAAATGCATTTTCTTACATTTTCTTACATTTACGGGTTTAGTCGGGACTCCTGATGACGTTTTGAGACATCTCCTACAACTACAGCACCAGAATTGTGCTGCTCAAACAAGTCCGTTTTTTGAATTTTTTTTTGTAAAAAAAAAGTTTTCCCAAAAAAAGCATTTTATGCCATTTTTAGGTTTTGTAGGGACTCCTGATGACGTTTTGAGACATCTCCTACAACTACAGCACCAGAATTGTGCTGCTGAAGCAAGTCCGTTTTTTGGCATTTTTACGACAGGGTCCCCCCTTACGACATTTTAGCAAAAAAATTTTTTCTTAAAAAATGCATTTTCTTACATTTTCTTACATTTACGGGTTTAGTCGGGACTCCTGATGACGTTTTGAGACATCTCCTACAACTACAGCACCAGAATTGTACTGCTGAAGCAAGTCCGTTTTTTGGAATTTTTTTTACGACATTTTGCAAAATATTTTTTTTCCGTAAAATATATATTTTCTTCTAATTTCTTCCATTTTCGGGTTTAGTCGGGACTCCTGATGACGTTTTGAGACATCTCCTTCATCTACAGCACCAGAATTGTGCTGCTGAAGCAAGTCCGTTTTTTGGAATTTTTACGACAGGGTCCCCCCTTACGACATTTTAGCAAAAAATGTTTTTCGTAAAAAATGCATTTTCTTACATTTACGGGTTTAGTCGGGACTCCTGATGACGTTTTGAGACATCTCCTACAACTACAGAACCAGAATTGTGCTGCTGAAGGAAGTCCGTTTTTTGGAATTTTTACGACAGGGTCCCCCCTTACGACATTTTAGCAAAAAATGTTTTTCGTAAAAAATGCATTTTCTTACATTTACGGGTTTAGTCGGGACACCTGATGACGTTTTGAGACATCTCCTACAACTACAGCACCAGAATTGTGCTGCTCAAACAAGTCCGTATTTTGAATTTTTTTTTGTAAAAAAAAAGTTTTCCCAAAAAAAAAGCATTTTGTGCAATTTTTAGGTTTTGTAGGGACTCCTGATGACGTTTTGAGACATCTCCTACAACTACAGCACCAGAATTGTGCTGCTGAAGCATGTCCGTTTTTTGGCATTTTTACGACAGGGTCCCCCCTTACGACATTTTAGCAAAAAATGTTTTTCTTAAAAAATGCATTTTCTTACATTTTCTTACATTTACGGGTTTAGTCGGGACTCCTGATGACGTTTTGAGACATCTCCTACAACTACAGCACCAGAATTGTGCTGCTGAAGCAAGTCCGTTTTTTGGAATTTTTACGACAGGGTCCCCCCTTACGACATTTTAGCAAAAAATGTTTTTCGTAAAAAATGCATTTTCTTACATTTACGGGTTTAGTCGGGACTCCTGATGACGTTTTGAGACATCTCCTACAACTACAGCACCAGAATTGTGCTGCTGAAGCAAGTCTGTTTTTTGAATTTTTTTTTGTAAAAAAAAGTTTGCCCAAAAAAAGCATTTTATGCCATTTTTAGGTTTTGTAGGGACTCCTTATGACGTTTTGAGACATCTCCTACAACTACAGCACCAGAATTGTACTGCTGAAGCAAGTCCGTTTTTTGGCATTTTTACGACAGGGTCCCCCCTTACGACATTTTAGCAAAAAAATTTTTTCTTAAAAAATGCATTTTCTTACATTTACGGGTTTAGTCGGGACTCCTGATGACGTTTTGAGACATCTCCTACAACTACAGCACCAGAATTGTGCTGCTGAAGCAAGTCCGTTTTTTTGAATTTTTTTTACGACATTTTGCAAAATATTTTTTTTCCGTAAAATATGCATTTTCTTCTAATTTCTTCCATTTTCGGGTTTAGTCGGGACTCCTGATGACGTTTTGAGACATCTCCTACAACTACAGCACCAGAATTGTGCTGCTGAAGCAAGTCCGTTTTTTGGCATTTTTACGACAGGGTCCCCCCTTACGACATTTTAGCTCAAAATGTTTTTCTTAAAAAATGCTATTTCTTACATTTTCTTTCATTTACGGGTTTAGTCGGGACTCCTGATGACGTTTTGAGACATCTCCTACAACTACAGCACCAGAATTGTGCTGCTGAAGCAAGTCCGTTTTTTGGAATTTTTTTTTGTAAAAAAAAAGTTTTCCCAAAAAAAGCATTTTATGCCATTTTTAGGTTTTGTAGGGACTCCTGATGACGTTTTGAGACATCTCCTACAACTACAGCACCAGAATTGTACTGCTGAAGCAAGTCCGTTTTTTGGCATTTTTACGACAGGGTCCCCCCTTACGACATTTTAGCAAAAAATGTTTTTCTTAAAAAATGCATTTTCTTACATTTTCTTACATTTACGGGTTTAGTCGGGACTCCTGATGACGTTTTGAGACATCTCCTACAACTACAGCACCAGAATTGTGCTGCTGAAGCAAGTCCGTTTTTTGTAATTTTTTTTTGTAAAAAAAAAGTTTTCCCAAAAAAAGCATTTTATGCAATTTTTAGGTTTTGTAGGGACTCCTGATGACGTTTTGAGACATCTCCTACAACTACAGCACCAGAATTGTACTGCTGAAGCAAGTCCGTTTTTTGGCATTTTTACGACAGGGTCCCCCTTTATGACATTTTAGCAAAAAATGTTTTTCTTAAAAAATGCATTTTCTTACATTTACGGGTTTAGTCGGGACTCCTGATGACGTTTTGAGACATCTCCTACAACTACAGCACCAGAATTGTGCTGCTGAAGCAAGTCCGTTTTTTGGAATTTTTTTTACGACATTTTGCAAAATATTTTTTTTCCGTGAAATATGCATTTTCTTCTAATTTCTTCCATTTTCGGGTTTAGTCGGGACTCCTGATGACGTTTTGAGACATCTCCATCTACAGCACCAGAATTGTGCTGCTGAAGCAAGTCCGTTTTTTGGAATTTTTACGACAGGGTCCCCCCTTACGACATTTTAGCAAAAAATGTTTTTCGTAAAAAATGCATTTTCTTACATTTTCTTACATTTACGGGTTTAGTCGGGACTCCTGATGACGTTTTGAGACATCTCCTACAACTACAGCACCAGAATTGTGCTGCTGAAGCAAGTCCGTTTTTTTGATTTTTTTTTTCGACAGGGTCCCCCCTTACGACATTTTAGCAAAAAATATTTTTTCTTAAAAAATGCATTTTCTTACATTTTCTTACATTTACGGGTTTAGTCGGGACTCCTGATGACGTTTTGAGACATCTCCTACAACTACAGCACCAGAATTGTGCTGCTGAAGCAAGTCCGTTTTTTTGAATTTTTTTTTCGACATTTTGCAAAATATTTTTTTTCCGTAAAATATGCATTTTCTTCTAATTTCTTCCATTTTCGGGTTTAGTCGGGACTCCTGATGACGTTTTGAGACATCTCCTACAACTACAGCACCAGAATTGTGATGCTGAAGCAAGTCCGTTTTTTGGAATTTTTACGACAGAGTCCCCCCTTACGACATTTTAGCAAAAAATGTTTTTCGTAAAAAATGCATTTTCTTACATTTTCTTACATTTACGGGTTTAGTGGGGACTCCTGATGACGTTTTGAGACATCTCCTACAACTACAGCACCAGAATTGTGCTGCTCAAACAAGTCCGTTTTTTGAATTTTTTTTTGTAAAAAAAAAGTTTTCCCAAAAAAAGCATTTTATGCCATTTTTAGGTTTTGTAGGGACTCCTGATGACGTTTTGAGACATCTCCTACAACTACAGCACTAGAATTGTACTGCTGAAGCAAGTCCGTTTTTTGGCATTTTTACGACAGGGTCCCCCCTTACGACATTTTAGCAAAAAATGTTTTTCTTAAAAAATGCATTTTCTTACATTTACGGGTTTAGTCGGGACTCCTGATGACGTTTTGAGACATCTCCTACAACTACAGCACCAGAATTGTGCTGCTCAAACAAGTCAGTTTTTTGAATTTTTTTTTGTAAAAAAAAAGTTTTCCCAAAAAAAGCATTTTATGCAATTTTTAGGTTTTGTAGGGACTCCTGATGACTTTTTGAGACATCTCCTACAACTACAGCACCAGAATTGTGCTGCTGAAGCAAGTCCGTTTTTTGGCATTTTTACGACAGGGTCCCCCCTTACGACATTTTAGCAAAAAATGTTTTTCTTAAAAAATGAATTTTCTTACAATTTCTTACATTTACGGGTTTAGTCGGGACTCCTGATGACGTTTTGAGACATCTCCTACAACTACAGCACCAGAATTGTGCTGCCGAAGCAAGTCCGTTTTTTGGAATTTTTACGACAGGGTCCCCCCTTACGACATTTTAGCAAAAAATGTTTTTCGTAAAAAATGCATTTTCTTACATTTTCTTACATTTACGGGTTTAGTCGGGACTCCTGATGACGTTTTGAGAAATCTCCTACAACTACAGCACCAGAATTGTGCTGCTCAAACAAGACCGTTTTTTGAATTTTTTTTTGTAAAAAAAAAGTTTTCCCAAAAAAAGCATTTTATGCCATTTTTAGGTTTTGTAGGGACTCCTTATGACGTTTTGAGACATCTCCTACAACTACAGCACCAGAATTGTGCTGCTGCAGCAAGTCCGTTTTTTTGAATTTTTTTTACGACATTTTGCAAAATATTTTTTTTCCGTGAAATATGCATTTTCTTCTAATTTCTTCCATTTTCGGGTTTAGTCGGGACTCCTGATGACGTTTTGAGACATCTCCTACAACTACAGCACCAGAATTGTGCTGCTGAAGCAAGTCCGTTTTTTGGAATTTTTTTTTGTAAAAAAAAAGTTTTCCCAAAAAAAGCATTTTATGCCATTTTTAGGTTTTGTAGGGACTCCTGATGACGTTTTGAGACATCTCCTACAACTACAGCACCAGAATTGTACTGCTGAAGCAAGTCCGTTTTTTGGCATTTTTACGACAGGGTCCCCCCTTACGACATTTTCGCAAAAAATGTTTTTCGTAAAAAATGCATTTTCTTACATTTTCTTACATTTACGGGTTTAGTCGGGACTCCTGATGACGTTTTGAGACATCTCCTACAACTACAGCACCAGAATTGTGCTGCTCAAACGAGTCCGTTTTTTGAATTTTTTTTTGTAAAAAAAAAGTTTTCCCAAAAAAAAGCATTTTGTGCAATTTTTAGGTTTTGTAGGGACTCCTGATGACGTTTTGAGACATCTCCTACAACTACAGCACCAGAATTGTGCTGCTGAAGCATGTCCGTTTTTTGGCATTTTTACGACAGGGTCCCCCCTTACGACATTTTAGCAAAAAATGTTTTTCTTAAAAAATGCATTTTCTTACATTTTCTTACATTTACGGGTTTAGTCGGGACTCCTGATGACGTTTTGAGACATCTCCTACAACTACAGCACCAGAATTGTGCTGCTCAAACAAGTCCGTTTTTTGAATTTTTTTTTGTAAAAAAAAAGTTTTCCCAAAAAAAGCATTTTATGCCATTTTTAGGTTTTGTAGGGACTCCTGATGACGTTTTGAGACATCTCCTACAACTACAGCACCAGAATTGTGCTGCTGAAGCAAGTCCGTTTTTTGGCATTTTTACGACAGGGTCCCCCCTTACGACATTTTAGCAAAAAAATTTTTTCTTAAAAAATGCATTTTCTTACATTTTCTTACATTTACGGGTTTAGTCGGGACTCCTGATGACGTTTTGAGACATCTCCTACAACTACAGCACCAGAATTGTACTGCTGAAGCAAGTCCGTTTTTTGGAATTTTTTTTTACGACATTTTGCAAAATATTTTTTTTCCGTAAAATATGCATTTTCTTCTAATTTCTTCCATTTTCGGGTTTAGTCGGGACTCCTGATGACGTTTTGAGACATCTCCTTCATCTACAGCACCAGAATTGTGCTGCTGAAGCAAGTCCGTTTTTTGGAATTTTTACGACAGGGTCCCCCCTTACGACATTTTAGCAAAAAATGTTTTTCGTAAAAAATGCATTTTCTTACATTTTCTTACATTTACGGGTTTAGTCGGGACTCCTGATGACGTTTTGAGACATCTCCTACAACTACAGAACCAGAATTGTGCTGCTGAAGGAAGTCCGTTTTTTGGAATTTTTACGACAGGGTCCCCCCTTACGACATTTTAGCAAAAAATGTTTTTCGTAAAAAATGCATTTTCTTACATTTACGGGTTTAGTCGGGACTCCTGATGACGTTTTGAGACATCTCCTACAACTACAGCACCAGAATTGTGCTGCTCAAACAAGTCCGTATTTTGAATTTTTTTTTGTAAAAAAAAAGTTTTCCCAAAAAAAAGCATTTTGTGCAATTTTTAGGTTTTGTAGGGACTCCTGATGACATTTTGAGACATCTCCTACAACTACAGCACCAGAATTGTGCTGCTGAAGCATGTCCGTTTTTTGGCATTTTTACGACAGGGTCCCCCCTTACGACATTTTAGCAAAAAATGTTTTTCTTAAAAAATGCATTTTCTTACATTTTCTTACATTTACGGGTTTAGTCGGGACTCCTGATGACGTTTTGAGACATCTCCTACAACTACAGCACCAGAATTGTGCTGCTCAAACAAGTCCGTATTTTGAATTTTTTTTTGTAAAAAAAAAGTTTTCCCAAAAAAAAGCATTTTGTGCAATTTTTAGGTTTTGTAGGGACTCCTGATGACGTTTTGAGACATCTCCTACAACTACAGCACCAGAATTGTGCTGCTGAAGCAAGTCTGTTTTTTGAATTTTTTTTGGTAAAAAAAAAGTTTGCCCAAAAAAAGCATTTTATGCCATTTTTAGGTTTTGTAGGGACTCCTTATGACGTTTTGAGACATCTCCTACAACTACAGCACCAGAATTGTACTGCTGAAGCAAGTCCGTTTTTTGGCATTTTTACGACAGGGTCCTCCCTTACGACATTTTAGCAAAAAAATTTTTTCTTAAAAAATGCATTTTCTTACATTTACGGGTTTAGTCGGGACTCCTGATGACGTTTTGAGACATCTCCTACAACTACAGCACCAGAATTGTGCTGCTGAAGCAAGTCCGTTTTTTTGAATTTTTTTTACGACATTTTGCAAAATATTTTTTTCCGTAAAATATGCATTTTCTTCTAATTTCTTCCATTTTCGGGTTTAGTCGGGACTCCTGATGACGTTTTGAGACATCTCCTACAACTACAGCACCAGAATTGTGCTGCTGAAGCAAGTCCGTTTTTTGGCATTTTTACGACAGGGTCCCCCCTTACGACATTTTAGCAAAAAATGTTTTTCTTAAAAAATGCTATTTCTTACATTTTCTTACATTTACGGGTTTAGTCAGGACTCCTGATGACGTTTTGAGACATCTCCTACAACTACAGCACCAGAATTGTGCTGCTGAAGCAAGTCCGTTTTTTGGAATTTTTTTTTGTAAAAAAAAAGTTTTCCCAAAAAAAGCATTTTATGCCATTTTTAGGTTTTGTAGGGACTCCTGATGACGTTTTGAGACATCTCCTACAACTACAGCACCAGAATTGTACTGCTGAAGCAAGTCCGTTTTTTGGCATTTTTACGACAGGGTCCCCCCTTACGACATTTTAGCAAAAAATGTTTTTCTTAAAAAATGCATTTTCTTACATTTTCTTACATTTACGGGTTTAGTCGGGACTCCTGATGACGTTTTGAGACATCTCCTACAACTACAGCACCAGAATTGTGCTGCTGAAGCAAGTCCGTTTTTTGTAATTTTTTTTTGTAAAAAAAAAAGTTTTCCCAAAAAAAGCATTTTATGCAATTTTTAGGTTTTGTAGGGACTCCTGATGACGTTTTGAGACATCTCCTACAACTACAGCACCAGAATTGTACTGCTGAAGCAAGTCCGTTTTTTGGCATTTTTACGACATTTCATGACATTTTAGCAAAAAATGTTTTACTTAAAAAATGCATTTTCTTACATTTACGGGTTTAGTCGGGACTCCTGATGACGTTTTGAGACATCTCCTACAACTACAGCACCAGAATTGTGCTGCTGAAGCAAGTCCGTTTTTTGGAATTTTTTTTACGACATTTTGCAAAATATTTTTTTTCCGTGAAATATGCATTTTCTTCTAATTTCTTCCATTTTCGGGTTTAGTCGGGACTCCTGATGACGTTTTGAGACATCTCCTTCATCTACAGCACCAGAATTGTGCTGCTGAAGCAAGTCCGTTTTTTGGAATTTTTACGACAGGGTCCCCCCTTACGACATTTTAGCAAAAAATGTTTTTCTTAAAAAATGCATTTTCTTACATTTACGGGTTTAGTCGGGACTCCTGATGACGTTTTGAGACATCTCCTACAACTACAGCACCAGAATTGTGCTGCTGAAGCAAGTCCGTTTTTTGGAATTTTTTTTACGACATTTTGCAAAATATTTTTTTTCCGTGAAATATGCATTTTCTTCTAATTTCTTCCATTTTCGGGTTTAGTCGGGACTCCTGATGACGTTTTGAGACATCTCCTACAACTACAGCACCAGAATTGTGATGCTGAAGCAAGTCCGTTTTTTGGAATTTTTACGACAGAGTCCCCCCTTACGACATTTTAGCAAAAAATGTTTTTCGTAAAAAATGCATTTTCTTACATTTTCTTACATTTACGGGTTTAGTCGGGACTCCTGATGACGTTTTGAGACATCTCCTACAACTACAGCACCAGAATTGTGCTGCTCAAACAAGTCCGTTTTTTGAATTTTTTTTTGTAAAAAAAAAGTTTTCCCAAAAAAAGCATTTTATGCCATTTTTAGGTTTTGTAGGGACTCCTGATGACGTTTTAAGACATCTCCTACAACTAGAGCACTAGAATTGTGCTGCTGAAGCAAGTCCGTTTTTTGGCATTTTTACGACAGGGTCCCCCCTTACGACATTTTAGCAAAAAAAAATTTTCTTAAAAAATGCATTTTCTTACATTTTCTTACATTTACGGGTTTAGTCGGGACTCCTGATGACGTTTTGAGACATCTCCTACAACTACAGCACCAGAATTGTGCTGCTGAAGAAAGTCCTTTTTTTGGAATTTGTACGACAGGGTCCCCCCTTACGACATTTTAGCAAAAAATGTTTTTCGTAAAAAATGCATTTTCTTACATTTTCTTACATTTACGGGTTTAGTCGGGACTCCTGATGACGTTTTGAGACATCTCCTACAACTACAGCACCAGAATTGTGCTGCTGAAGCAAGTCCGTTTTTTTGAATTTTTTTTTTGACATTTTGCAAAATATTTTTTTTCCGTAAAATATGCATTTTCTTCTAATTTCTTCCATTTTCGGGTTTAGTCGGGACTCCTGATGACGTTTTGAGACATCTCCTACAACTACAGCACCAGAATTGTGATGCTGAAGCAAGTCCGTTTTTTGGAATTTTACGACAGAGTCCCCCCTTACGACATTTTAGCAAAAAATGTTTTTCGTAAAAAATGCATTTTCTTACATTTTCTTACATTTACGGGTTTAGTCGGGACTCCTGATGACGTTTTGAGACATCTCCTACAACTACAGCACCAGAATTGTGCTGCTCAAACAAGTCCGTTTTTTGAATTTTTTTTTGTAAAAAAAAAGTTTTCCCAAAAAAAGCATTTTATGCCATTTTTAGGTTTTGTAGGGACTCCTGATGACGTTTTAAGACATCTCCTACAACTACAGCACTAGAATTGTGCTGCTGAAGCAAGTCCGTTTTTTGGCATTTTTACGACAGGGTCCCCCCTTACGACATTTTAGCAAAAAAATGTTTTCTTAAAAAATGCATTTTCTTACATTTTCTTACATTTACGGGTTTAGTCGGGACTCCTGATGACGTTTTGAGACATCTCCTACAACTACAGCACCAGAATTGTGCTGCTGAAGCAAGTCCTTTTTTTGGAATTTGTACGACAGGGTCCCCCCTTACGACATTTTAGCAAAAAATGTTTTTCGTAAAAAATGCATTTTCTTACATTTTCTTACATTTACGGGTTTAGTCGGGACTCCTGATGACGTTTTGAGACATCTCCTACAACTACAGCACCAGAATTGTGCTGCTGAAGCAAGTCTGTTTTTTGAATTTTTTTTTGTAAAAAAAAAAGTTTGCCCAAAAAAAGCATTTTATGCCATTTTTAGGTTTTGTAGGGACTCCTGATGACGTTTTGAGACATCTCCTACAACTACAGCACCAGAATTGTACTGCTGAAGCAAGTCCGTTTTTTGGCATTTTTACGACAGGGTCCCCCCTTACGACATTTTAGCAAAAAATGTTTTTCTTAAAAAATGCATTTTCTTACATTTACGGGTTTAGTCGGGACTCCTGATGACGTTTTGAGACATCTCCTACAACTACAGCACCAGAATTGTGCTGCTGAAGCAAGTCCGTTTTTTGGCATTTTTACGACAGGGTCCCCCCTTACGACATTTTAGCAAAAAATGTTTTTCTTAAAAAATGCATTTTCTTCTAATTTCTTCCATTTTCGGGTTTAGTTGGGACTCCTGATGACGTTTTGAGACATCTCCTACAACTACAGCACCAGAATTGTGCTGCTGAAGCAAGTCCGTTTTTTAGCATTTTCACGACAGGGTCCCCCCTTACGACATTTTAGCAAAAAAAAATTTTCTTAAAAAATGCATTTTCTTACATTTTCTTACATTTACGGGTTTAGTCGGGACTCCTGATGACGTTTTGAGACATCTCCCACAACTACAGCACCAGAATTGTGCTGCTGAAGCAAGTCCTTTTTTTGGAATTTTTACGACAGGGTCCCCCCTTACGACATTTTAGCAAAAAATGTTTTTTGTAAAAAATGCATTTTCTTACATTTTCTTACATTTACGGGTTTAGTCGGGACTCCTGATGACGTTTTGAGACATCTCCTACAACTACAGCACCAGAATTGTGCTGCTGAAGCAAGTCTGTTTTTTGAATTTTTTTTTGTAAAAAAAAAGTTTTCCCAAAAAAAGCATTTTATGCCATATTTAGGTTTTGTAGGGACTCCTGATGACGTTTTGAGACATCTCCTAAAACTACAGCACCAGAATTGTACTGCTGAAGCAAGTCCGTTTTTTGGCATTTTTACGACATTTTAGCAAAAAAAAATTTTCTTAAAAAATGCATTTTCTTACATTTACGGGTTTAGTCGGGACTCCTGATGACGTTTTGAGACATCTCCTACAACTACAGCACCAGAATTGTGCTGCTGAAGCAAGTCCGTTTTTTTGAATTTTTTTTACGACATTTTGCAAAATATTTTTTTTTCCGTGAAATATGCATTTTCTTCTAATTTCTTCCATTTTCGGGTTTAGTCGGGACTCCTGATGACGTTTTGAGACATCTCCTACAACTACAGCACCAGAATTGTGCTGCTGAAGCAAGTCCGTTTTTTGGAATTTTTACGACAGGGTCCCCCTTTACGACATTTTAGCAAAAAAAGTTTTTCGTAAAAAATGCATTTTCTTACATTTTCTTACATTCACGGGTTTAGTCGGGACTCCTGATGACGTTTTGAGACATCTCCTACAACTACAGCACCAGAATTGTGCTGCTCAAACAAGTCAGTTTTTTGGAAATTTTTTTTGTAAAAAAAAAGTTTTCCCAAAAAAAGCATTTTATGCCATTTTTAGGTTTTGTAGGGACTCCTGATGACGTTTTAAGACATCTCCTACAACTACAGCACCAGAATTGTGCTGCTGAAGCAAGTCCGTTTTTTGGCATTTTTACGACATTTTAGCAAAAAAATTTTTTCTTAAAAAATGCATTTTCTTACATTTTCTTACATTTACGGGTTTAGTCGGGACTCCTGATGACGTTTTGAGACATCTCCTACAACTACAGCACCAGAATTGTGCTGCTGAAGCAAGTCCGTTTTTTGGAATTTTTACGACAGGGTCCCCCCTCACGACATTTTAGCAAAAAATGTTTTTCGTAAAAAATGCATTTTCTTACATTTTCTTACATTTACGGGTTTAGTCGGGACTCCTGATGACGTTTTGAGACATCTCCTACAACTACAGCACCAGAATTGTGCTGCTGAAGCAAGTCCATTTTTTTGAAATTTTTTTACGACATTTTGCAAAATATTTTTTTCTCGTAAAAATATGCATTTTCTTCTAATTTCTTCCATTTTCGGGTTTAGTCGGGACTCCTGATGACGTTTTGAGACATCTCCTACAACTACAGCACCAGAATTGTGCTGCTGAAGCAAGTCCGTTTTTTGGAATTTTTACGACAGGGTCCCCCCTTACGACATTTTAGCAAAAAATGTTTTTCTTAAAAAATGAATTTTCTTACATTTACGGGTTTAGTCGGGACTCCTGATGACGTTTTGAGACATCTCCAACAACTACAGCACCAGAATTGTGCTGCTGAAGCAAGTCCGTTTTTTGGAATTTTTACGACAGGGTCCCCCCTTACGACATTTTAGCAAAAAATGTTTTTCGTAAAAAATGCATTTTCTTACATTTTCTTACATTTACGGGTTTAGTCGGGACTCCTGATGACGTTTTGAGACATCTCCAACAACTACAGCACCAGAATTGTGCTGCTGAAGCAAGTCCGTTTTTTGGCATTTTTACGACAGGGTCCCTCCCCCCTTACGACATTTTAGCAAAAAAAATTTTTCTTAAAAAATGCATTTTCTTACATTTTCTTACATTTACGGGTTTAGTCGGGACTCCTGATGACGTTTTGAGACATCTCCTACAACTACAGCACCAGAATTGTGCTGCTGAAGCAAGCCCGTTTTTTGGAATTTTTTTTACGACATTTTGCAAAATATTTTTTTCCCGTGAAATATGCATTTTCTTCTAATTTCTTCCATTTTCGGGTTTAGTCGGGACTCCTGATGACGTTTTGAGACATCTCCTACAACTACAGCACCAGAATTGTGCTGCTGAAGCAAGTCCGTTTTTTGGCATTTTTACGACAGGGTCCCCCCTTACGACATTTTAGCAAAAAATGTTTTTCTTAAAAAATGCATTTTCTTCTAATTTCTTCCATTTTCGGGTTTAGTCGGGACTCCTGATGACGTTTTGAGACATCTCCTACAACTACAGCACCAGAATTGTGCTGCTGAAGCAAGTCCGTTTTTTGGAATTTTTACGACAGGGTCCCCCCTTACGACATTTTAGCAAAAAATGTTTTTCTTAAAAAATGCATTTTCTTACATTTTCTTACATTTACGGGTTTAGTCGGGACTCCTGATGACGTTTTGAGACATCTCCTACAACTACAGCACCAGAATTGTGCTGCTGAAGCAAGTCTGTTTTTTGGAATTTTTACGACATTTTAGCAAAAAATGTTTTTCTTAAAAAATGCATTTTCTTACATTTTCTTACATTTACGGGTTTAGTCGGGACTCCTGATGACGTTTTGAGACATCTCCTACAACTACAGCACCAGAATTGTGCTGCTGAAGCAAGTCCGCTTTTTGGAATTTTTACGACAGGGTCCCCCCTTACGACATTTTAGCAAAAAATGTTTTTCGTAAAAAATGCATTTTCTTACATTTACGGGTTTAGTCGGGACTCCTGATGACGTTTTGAGACATCTCCTACAACTACAGCACCAGAATTGTGCTGCTGAAGCAAGTCCGTTTTTTGGAATTTTTACGACAGGGTCCCCCCTTACGACATTTTAGCAAAAAATATTTTTCGTAAAAAATAAATTTTCTTACATTTTCTTACATTTACGGGTTTAGTTGGGACTCCTGATGACGTTTTGAGACATCTCCTACAACTACAGCACCAGAATTGTGCTGCTCAAACAAGTGCGTTTTTTGAATTTTTTTTTGTAAAAAAAAAGTTTTCCCAAAAAAAGCATTTTATGCCATTTTTAGGTTTTGTAGGGACTCCTGATGACGTTTTAAGACATCTCCTACAACTACAGCACCAGAATTGTGCTGCTGAAGCAAGTCCGTTTTTTGGCATTTTTACGACAGGGTCCCCCCTTACGACATTTTAGCAAAAAAAATTTTTCTTAAAAAATGCATTTTCTTACATTTTCTTACATTTACGGGTTTAGTCGGGACTCCTGATGACGTTTTGAGACATCTCCTACAACTACAGCACCAGAATTGTGCTGCTGAAGCAAGTCCGTTTTTTGAAATTTTTTTTTGTAAAAAAAAAAGTTTTCCCAAAAAAAGCATTTTATGCCATTTTTAGGTTTTGTAGGGACTCCTGATGACGTTTTGAGACATCTCCTACAACTACAGCACCAGAATTGTACTGCTGAAGCAAGTCCGTTTTTTGGCATTTTTACGACAGGGTCTCCCCTTACGACATTTTAGCAAAAAATGTTTTTCTTAAAAAATGCATTTTCTTACATTTTCTTACATTTACGGGTTTAGTCGGGACTCCTGATGACGTTTTGAGACATCTCCTACAACTACAGCACCAGAATTGTGCTGCTGAAATAAGTCCGTTTTTTTGAATTTTTTTTACGACATTTTGCAAAATATTTTTTTCCGTGAAATATGCATTTTCTTCTAATTTCTTCCATTTTCGGGTTTAGTCGGGACTCCTGATGACGTTTTGAGACATCTCCTACAACTACAGCACCAGAATTGTGCTGCTGAAGCAAGTCCGTTTTTTGGAATTTTTACGACAGGGTCCCCCCTTACGACATTTTAGCAAAAAATATTTTTCTTAAAAAATGCATTTTCTTACATTTTCTTACATTTACGGGTTTAGTCGGGACCCCTGATGACGTTTTGAGACATCTCCTACAACTACAGCACCAGAATTGTGCTGCTCAAACAAGTCCGTTTTTTGAATTTTTTTTTGTAAAAAAAAAGTTTTCCCAAAAAAAGCATTTTATGCCATTTTTAGGTTTTGTAGTGACTCCTGATGACGTTTTGAGACATCTCCTACAACTACAGCACCAGAATTGTGCTGCTGAAGCAAGTCCGTTTTTTGGCATTTTTACGACAGGGTCCCCCCTTACGACATTTTAGCAAAAAATGTTTTTCGTAAAAAATGCATTTTCTTACATTTACAGGTTTAGTCGGGACTCCTGATGACGTTTTGAGACATCTCCTACAACTACAGCACCAGAATTGTGCTGCTGAAGCAAGTCCGTTTTTTGGAATTTTTACGACAGGGTCCCCCCTTACGACATTTTAGCAAAAAATGTTTTTCGTAAAAAATGCATTTTCTTACATTTTCTTACATTTACGGGTTTAGTCGGGACTCCTGATGACGTTTTGAGACATCTCCTACAACTACAGCACCAGAATTGTGCTGCTGAAGCAAGTCCGTTCTTTGAATTTTTTTTTGTAAAAAAAAAGTTTTCCCAAAAAAAGCATTTTATGCCATTTTTAGGTTTTGTAGGGACTCCTGGTGACGTTTTGAGACATCTCCTACAACTACAGCACCAGAATTGTGCTGCTGAAGCAAGTCTGTTTTTTAAAAATTTTTTTGTAAAAAAAAAGTTTGCCCAAAAAAAGCATTTTATGCCATTTTTAGGTTTTGTAGGGACTCCTTATGACGTTTTGAGACATCTCCTACAACTACAGCACCAGAATTGTACTGCTGAAGCAAGTCCGTTTTTTGGCATTTTTACGACAGGGTCCCCCCTTACGACATTTTAGCAAAAAAAATTTTTCTTAAAAAATGCATTTTCTTACATTTCCGGGTTTAGTCGGGACTCCTGATGACGTTTTGAGACATCTCCTACAACTACAGCACCAGAATTGTGCTGCTGAAGCAAGTCCGTTTTTTTGAATTTTTTTTACGACATTTTGCAAAATATTTTTTTTCCGTAAAATATGCATTTTCTTCTAATTTCTTCCATTTTCGGGTTTAGTCGGGACTCCTGATGACGTTTTGAGACATCTCCTACAACTACAGCACCAGAATTGTGCTGCTGAAGCAAGTCCGTTTTTTTTCCTTTTTACGACAGGGGCCCCCCTTACGACATTTTAGCAAAAAATGTTTTTCGTAAAAAATGCATTTTCTTACATTTTCTTACATTTACGGGTTTAGTCGGGACTCCTGATGACGTTTTGAGACATCTCCTACAACTACAGCACCAGAATTGTGCTGCTGAAGCAAGTCCGTTTTTTGGCATTTTTACGACAGGGTCCCCCCTTACGACATTTTAGCAAAAAATGTTTTTCGTAAAAAATGCATTTTCGTACATTTTCTTACATTTACGGGTTTAGTCGGGACTCCTGATGACGTTTTGAGACATCTCCTACAACTACAGCACCAGAATTGTGCTGCTGAAGCAAGTCTGTTTTTTGAAAAAATTTTTGTAAAAAAAAAGTTTTCCCAAAAAAAGCATTTTATGCCATTTTTAGGTTTTGTAGGGACTCCTGATGACGTTTTGAGACATCTCCTACAACTACAGCACCAGAATTGTACTGCTGAAGCAAGTCCGTTTTTTGGCATTTGTACGACATTTTTAGCAAAAAAATTTTTTCTTAAAAAATGCATTTTCTTACATTTTCTTACATTTACGGGTTTAGTCGGGACTCCTGATGACGTTTTGAGACATCTCCTACAACTACAGCACCAGAATTGTGCTGCTGAAGCAAGTCCGTTTTTTGGAATTTTTACGACAGAGTCCCCCCTTACGACATTTTAGCAAAAAATGTTTTTCGTAAAAAATGCATTTTCTTACATTTTCTTACATTCACGGGTTTAGTCGGGACTCCTGATGACGTTTTGAGACATCTCCTACAACTACAGCACCAGAATTGTGCTGCTGAAGCAAGTCCGTTTTTTGGAATTTTTACGACAGAGTCCCCCCTTACGACATTTTAGCAAAAAATGTTTTTCGTAAAAAATGCATTTTCTTACATTTTCTTACATTTTCTTACATTTACGGGTTTAGTCGGGACTCCTGATGACGTTTTGAGACATCTCCTACAACTACAGCACCAGAATTGTGCTGCACAAACAAGTCCGTTTTTTGAAATTTTTTTTGTAAAAAAAAAGTTTTCCCAAAAAAAGCATTTTATGCCATTTTTAGGTTTTGTAGGGACTCCTGATGACGTTTTAAGACATCTCCTACAACTACAGCACTAGAATTGTGCTGCTGAAGCAAATCCGTTTTTTGGCATTTTTACGACAGGGTCCCCCCTTACGACATTTTAGCAAAAAAAATTTTTCTTGAAAAATGCATTTTCTTACATTTTCTTACATTTACGGGTTTAGTCGGGACTCCTGATGACGTTTTGAGACATCTCCTACAACTACAGCACCAGAATTGTGCTGCTGAAGCAAGTCCTTTTTTTGGAATTTGTACGACAGGGTCCCCCCTTACGACATTTTAGCAAAAAATGTTTTTCGTAAAAAATGCATTTTCTTACATTTTCTTACATTTACGGGTTTAGTCGGGACTCCTGATGACGTTTTGAGACATCTCCTACAACTACAGCACCAGAATTGTGCTGCTGAAGCAAGTCTGTTTTTTGAATTTTTTTTTGTAAAAAAAAAGTTTGCCCAAAAAAAGCATTTTATGCCATTTTTAGGTTTTGTAAGGACTCCTGATGACGTTTTAAGACATCTCCTACAACTACAGAACCAGAATTGTGCTGCTGAAGCAAGTCCGTTTTTTGGCATTTTTACGACAGGGTCCCTCCCCCCTTACGACATTTTAGCAAAAAAATTTTTTCTTAAAAAATGCATTTTCTTACATTTTCTTACATTTACGGGTTTAGTCTGGACTCCTGATGACGTTTTGAGACATCTCCTACAACTACAGCACCAGAATTGTACTGCTGAAGCAAGTCCGTTTTTTGGCATTGTTACGACAGGGTCCCCCCTTACGACATTTTAGCAAAAAATGTTTTTCTAAAAAAATGCATTTTCTTACATTTTCTTACATTTACGGGTTTAGTCGGGACTCCTGATGACGTTTTGAGACATCTCCTACAACTACAGCACCAGAATTGTACTGCTGAAGCAAGTCCGTTTTTTGGAATTTTTACGACAGGGTCCCCCCTTACGACATTTTAGCAAAAAATGTTTTTCGTAAAAAATGCATTTTCTTACATTTTCTTACATTTACGGGTTTAGTCGGGACTCTTGATGACGTTTTGAGACATCTCCTACAACTACAGCACCAGAATTGTGCTGCTGAAGCAAGTCTGTTTTTTGAATTTTTTTTTGTAAAAAAAAAGTTTGCACAAAAAAAGCATTTTATGCCATTTTTAGGTTTTGTAGGGACTCCTGATGACGTTTTGAGACATCTCCTACAACTACAGCACCAGAATTGTGCTGCTGAAACAAGTCCGTTTTTTGGAATTTTTACGACAGGGTCCCCCCTTACGACATTTTAGCAAAAAATGTTTTTCGTAAAATATGCATTTTCTTTCATTTTCTTACATTTTTAGGTTTTTTCAGGACTCCTGATGACGTTTTGAGACATCTCCTACAACTACAGCACCAGAATTGGGCTGCTGAAGCAAGTCAGTTTTTTGGAATTTTTACGACAGGGGCCCCCTTACGACATTTTAGCAAAAAAAGTTTCTCGTAGAATATGCATTTTCTTACATTTTTAGTTTTTTTAGGGACACCTGATGACGTTTTAAGACATCTCCTACAACTACAGCACCAGAATTGTGCTGCTGAAGCAAGTCTGTTTTTTGGAATTTTTATGACATTTTAGCAAAAAATGTTTCTCGTAAAAAATGCATTTTCTTACATTCTCTTACATTTACGGGTATAGTCGGGACTCCTGATGACATATCTCCTACAACTACAGCACCAGAATTGTGCTGCTGAAGCAAGTCCGTTTTTTTGAATTTTTTTTACGACATTTTGCAAAATATTTTTTTTCCGTATAATATGCATTTTCATCTAATTTCTTCCATTTTCGGGTTTAGTCGGGACACCTGATGACGTTTTAAGACATCTACAACTACAGCACCAGAATTGTGCTGCTGAAGCAAGTCTGTTTTTTGGAATTTTTACGACATTTTAGCAAAAAATGTTTTTCTTAAAAAATGCATTTTCTTACATTTACGGGTTTAGTCGGGACTCCTGATGACGTTTTGAGACATCTCCTACAACTACAGCACCAGAATTGTACTGCTGAAGCAAGTCCGTTTTTTGGCATTTTTACGACAGGGTACCCCCTTACGACATTTTAGCAAAAAATGTTTTTCTTAAAAAATGCATTTTCTTACATTTTCTTACATTTACGGGTTTAGTCGGGACTCCTGATGACGTTTTGAGACATCTCCTACAACTACAGCACCAGAATTGTGCTGCTGAAGCAAGTCCGTTTTTTGGAATTTTTACGACAGGGTCCCCCCTTACGACATTTTAGCAAAAAATGTTTTTCGTAAAAAATGCATTTTCTTACATTTTCTTACATTTACGGGTTTAGTCAGGACTCCTGATGACGTTTTGAGACATCTCCTACAACTACAGCACCAGAATTGTGCTGCTCAAACAAGTGCGTTTTTTGAATTTTTTTTTGTAAAAAAAAAGTTTTCCCAAAAAAAGTATTTTATGCCATTTTTAGGTTTTGTAGGGACTCCTGATGACGTTTTAAGACATCTCCTACAACTACAGCACCAGAATTGTGCTGCTGAAGCAAGTCCGTTTTTTGGCATTTTTACGACATTTTAGCAAAAAATGTTTTTCTTAAAAAATGCATTTTCTTACATTTTCTTACATTTACGGGTTTAGTCGGGACTCCTGATGACGTTTTGAGACATCTCCTACAACTACAGCACCAGAATTGTGCTGCTGAAGCAAGTCCGTTTTTTTGAATTTTTTTTACGACATTTTGCAAAATATTTTTTTTCCGTGAAATATGCATTTTCTTCTAATTTCTTCCATTTTCGGGTTTAGTCGGGACTCCTGATGACGTTTTGAGACATCTCCTACAACTACAGCACCAGAATTGTGCTGCTGAAGCAAGTCCGTTTTTTGGAATTTTTACGACAGGGTCCCCCCTTACGACATTTTAGCAAAAAATGTTTTTCTTAAAAAATGCATTTTCTTACATTTTCGGGTTTAGTCGGGACTCCTGATGACGTTTTGAGACATCTCCTACAACTACAGCACCAGAATTGTGCTGCTCAAACAAGTCCGTTTTTTGAATTTTTACGACAGGGTCCCCCCTTACGACATTTTAGCAAAAAATGTTTTTCGTAAAAAATGCATTTTCTTACATTTTCTTACATTTACGGGTTTAGTCGGGACTCCTGATGACGTTTTGAGACATCTCCTACAACTACAGCACCAGAATTGTGCTGCTGAAGCAAGTCTGTTTTTTGAATTTTTTTTTGTAAAAAAAAAGTTTTCCCAAAAAAAGCATTTTATGCCATTTTTAGGTTTTGTAGGGACTCCTGATGACGTTTTAAGACATCTCCTACAACTACAGCACCAGAATTGTGCTGCTGAAGCAAGTCCGTTTTTTGGCATTTTTACGACAGGGTCCCCCTTACGACATTTTAGCAAAACATTTTTTTCTTAAAAAATGCATTTTCTTACATTTTCTTACATTTACGGGTTTAGTCTGGACTCCTGATGACGTTTTGAGACATCTCCTACAACTACAGCACCAGAATTGTACTGCTGAAGCAAGTCCGTTTTTTGGCATTTTTACGACAGGGTCCCCCCTTACGACATTTTAGCAAAAAATGTTTTTCTTAAAAAATGCATTTTCTTACATTTTCTTACATTTACGGGTTTAGTCGGGACTCCTGATGACGTTTTGAGACATCTCCTACAACTACAGCACCAGAATTGTGCTGCTGAAGCAAGTCCGTTTTTTGGAATTTTTACGACAGGGTCCCCCCTTACGACATTTTAGCAAAAAATGTTTTTCGTAAAAAATGCATTTTCTTACATTTTCTTACATTTACGGGTTTAGTCGGGACTCCTGATGACGTTTTGAGACATCTCCTACAACTACAGCACCAGAATTGTGCTGCTGAAGCAAGTCTGTTTTTTGAATTTTTTTTTGTAAAAAAAAAGTTTGCACAAAAAAAGCATTTTATGCCATTTTTAGGTTTTGTAGGGACTCCTGATGACGTTTTGAGACATCTCCTACAACTACAGCACCAGAATTGTACTGCTGAAGCAAGTCCGTTTTTTGGCATTTTTACGACAGGGTCCCCCCTTACGACATTTTAGCAAAAAATGTTTTTCGTAAAAAATGCATTTTCTTACATTTACGGGTTTAGTCGGGACTCCTGATGACGTTTTGAGACATCTCCTACAACTACAGCACCAGAATTGTGCTGCTGAAGCAAGTCCGTTTTTTTGAAATTTTTTTACGACATTTTGCAAAATATTTTTTTTCCGTGAAATATGCATTTTCTTCTAATTTCTTCCATTTTCGGGTTTAGTCGGGACTCCTGATGACGTTTTGAGACATCTCCTACAACTACAGCACCAGAATTGTGCTGCTGAAGCAAGTCCGTTTTTTGGAATTTTTACGACAGGGTCTCCCCCCTTACGACATTTTAGCAAAAAATGTTTTTCGTAAAAAATGCATTTTCTTACATTTTCTTACATTTACGGGTTTAGTCGGGACTCCTGATGACGTTTTGAGACATCTCCTACAACTACAGCACCAGAATTGTGCTGCTCAAACAAGTCAGTTTTTTGGAATTTTTTTTTGTAAAAAAAAAGTTTTCCCAAAAAAAGCATTTTATGCCATTTTTAGGTTTTGTAGGGACTCCTGATGACGTTTTGAGACATCTCCTACAACTACAGCACCAGAATTGTACTGCTGAAGCAAGTCCGTTTTTTGGCATTTTTACGACAGGGTCCCCCCTTACGACATTTTAGCAAAAAATGTTTTTCGTAAAAAATGCATTTTCTTACATTTACGGGTTTAGTCGGGACTCCTGATGACGTTTTGAGACATCTCCTACAACTACAGCACCAGAATTGTGCTGCTGAAGCAAGTCCGTTTTTTTGAAATTTTTTTACGACATTTTGCAAAATATTTTTTTTCCGTGAAATATGCATTTTCTTCTAATTTCTTCCATTTTCGGGTTTAGTCGGGACTCCTGATGACGTTTTGAGACATCTCCTACAACTACAGCACCAGAATTGTGCTGCTGAAGCAAGTCCGTTTTTTGGAATTTTTACGACATGGTCTCCCCCCTTACGACATTTTAGCAAAAAATGTTTTTCGTAAAAAATGCATTTTCTTACATTTTCTTACATTTACGGGTTAAGTCGGGACTCCTGATGACGTTTTGAGACATCTCCTACAACTACAGCACCAGAATTGTGCTGCTGAAGCAAGTCCGTTTTTTGGCATTTTTACGACAGGGTCCCCCCTTACGACATTTTAGCAAAAAATGTTTTTCGTAAAAAATGCATTTTCTTACATTTTCTTACATTTACGGGTTTAGTCGGGACTCCTGATGACGTTTTGAGACATCTCGTACAACTACAGCACCAGAATTGTGCTGCTGAAGCAAGTCCGTTTTTTTGAATTTTTTTTACGACATTTTGCAAAATATTTTTTTCCGTGAAATATGCATTTTCTTCTAATTTCTTCCATTTACGGGTTTAGTCGGAACTCCTGATGACGTTTTGAGACATCTCCTACAACTACAGCACCAGAATTGTGCTGCTCAAACAAGTCCGTTTTTTGAATTTTTTTTTGTAAAAAAAAAGTTTTCCCAAAAAAAGCATTTTATGCCATTTTTAGGTTTTGTAGGGACTCCTGATGACGTTTTAAGACATCTCCTACAACTACAGCACCAGAATTGTGCTGCTGAAGCAAGTCCGTTTTTTGGCATTTTTACGACAGGGTCCCCCCTTACGACATTTTAGCAAAAAATGTTTTTCGTAAAAAATGCATTTCCTTACATTTTCTTACATTTACGGGTTTAGTCGGGACTCCTGATGACGTTTTGAGACATCTCCTACAACTACAGCACCAGAATTGTGCTGGTGAAGCAAGTCTGTTTTTTGAATTTTTTTATGTAAAAAAAAAGTTTGCCCAAGATAAGCATTTTATGCCATTTTTAGGTTTTGTAGGGACTCCTGATGACGTTTTGAGACATCTCCTACAACTACAGCACCAGAATTGTGCTGCTGAAGCAAGTCGTTTTTTTTGAATTTTTTTTACGACATTTTGCAAAATATTTTTTTCCGTAAAATATGCATTTTCTTCTAATTTCTTCCATTTTCGGGTTCAGTCGGGACTCCTGATGACGTTTTGAGACATCTCCTACAACTACAGCACCAGAATTGTGCTGCTGAAGCAAGTCCGTTTTTTGAATTTTTTTTTGTAAAAAAAAAGTTTTCCCAAAAAAAGCATTTTATGCCATTTTTAGGTTTTGTAGGGACTCCTGATGACGTTTTAAGACATCTCCTACAACTACAGCACCAGAATTGTGCTGCTGAAGCAAGTCCGTTTTTTGGAATTTTTTTTTGTAAAAAAAAAGTTTTCCCAAAAAAAGCATTTTATGCCATTTTTAGGTTTTGTAGGGACTCCTGATGACGTTTTGAGACATCTCCTACAACTACAGCACCAGAATTGTACTGCTGAAGCAAGTCCGTTTTTTGGCATTTTTACGACAGGGTCCCCCCTTACGACATTTTAGCAAAAAATGTTTTTCGTAAAAAATGCATTTTTACATTTTCTTACATTTACGGGTTTAGTCGGGACTCCTGATGACGTTTTGAGACATCTCCTACAACTACAGCACCAGAATTGTGCTGCTGAAGCAAGTCCGTTTTTTTGATTTTTTTTTACGACATTTTGCAAAATATTTTTTTTCCGTAAAATATGCATTTTCTTCTAATTTCTTCCATTTTCGGGTTTAGTCGGGACTCCTGATGACGTTTTGAGACATCTCCTACGACTACAGCACCAGAATTGTGCTGCTGAAGCAAGTCCGTTTTTTGGAATTTTTACGACAGGGTCCCCCCTTACGACATTTTAGCAAAAAAAGTTTCTCGTAAAATATGCATTTTCTTACATTTTTAGGTTTTTTAGGGACACCTGATGACGTTTTAAGACATCTCCTACAACTACAGCACCAGAATTGTACTGCTGAAGCAAGTCCGTTTTTTGGAATTTTTACGACATTTTAGCAAAAAAAGTTTTTCGTAAAATATAAATTTTCTTACATTTACGGGTTTAGTCGGGACTCCTGATGACGTTTTGAGACATCTCCTACAACTACAGCACCAGAATTGTGCTGCTGAAGCAAGTCCGTTTTTTGGAATTTTTACGACAGGGTCCCCCCTTACGACATTTTAGCAAAAAATGTTTTTCGTAAAATATGCATTTTCTTTCATTTTCTTACATTTTTAGGTTTTTTCAGGACTCCTGATGACGTTTTGAGACATCTCCTACAACTACAGCACCAGAATTGGGCTGCTGAAGCAATCAGTTTTTTGGAATTTTTACGACAGGGTCCCCCCTTACGACATTTTAGCAAAAAAAGTTTCTCGTAGAATATGCATTTTCTTACATTTTTAGGTTTTTTTAAGGACACCTGATGACGTTTTAAGACATCTCCTACAACTACAGCACCAGAATTGTGCTGCTGAAGCAAGTCCGTTTTTTGGAATTTTTACGACAGGGTCCCCCCTTACGACATTTTAGCAAAAAATGTTTTTCGTAAAAAATGCATTTTCTTACATTTTCTTACATTTACGGGTTTAGTCGGGACTCCTGATGACGTTTTGAGACATCTCCTACAACTACAGCACCAGAATTGTGCTGCTGAAGCAAGTCTGTTTTTTGAATTTTTTCATGTAAAAAAAAAGTTTTTCCAAGATAAGCATTTTATGCCATTTTTAGGTTTTGTAGGGACTCCTGATGACGTTTTGAGACATCTCCTACAACTACAGCACCAGAATTGCTGTGCTGATTGCATGTCCGTTTTTTGGAATTTTTACGACATTTTAGCAAAAAATGTTTTCCGTAAAAAATGCATTTTCTTACATTTTCTTACATTTACGGGTTTAGTCGGGACTCCTGATGACGTTTTGAGACATCTCCTACAACTACAGCACCAGAATTGTGCTGCTGAAGCAAGTCCGTTTTTTGGCATTTTTACGAAATTTTTAGCAAAAAATTTTTTTCTTAAAAAATGCATTTTCTTACATTTTCTTACATTTACGGGTTTAGTCGGGACTCCTGATGACGTTTTGAGACATCTCCTACAACTACAGCACCAGAATTGTGCTGCTGAAGCAAGTCCGTTTTTTGGAATTTTTACGACAGGGTCCCCCCTTACGACATTTTAGCAAAAATGTTTTTCGTAAAATATGCATTTTCTTTCCTTTTCTTACATTTTTAGGTTTTTTCAGGACTCTTGATGACGTTTTGAGACATCTCCTACAACTACAGCACCAGAATTGGGCTGCTGAAGCAAGTCAGTTTTTTGGAATTTTTACGACAGGGTCCCCCCTTACGACATTTTAGCAAAAAAAGTTTCTCGTAGAATATGCATTGTCTTACATTTTTAGTTTTTTTTAGGGACACCTGATGACGTTTTAAGACATCTCCTACAACTACAGCACCAGAATTGTGCTACTGAAGCAAGTCTGTTTTTTGGAATTTTTATGACATTTTAGCAAAAAATGTTTTTCGTAAAAAATGCATTTTCTTACATTCTCTTACATTTACGGGTTTAGTCGGGACTCCTGATGACATTTTGAGACATCTCCTACAACTAAAGCACCAGAATTGTGCTGCTGAAGCAAGTCCGTTTTTTTGAATTTTTTTTACGACATTTTGCAAAATATTTTTTTTCCGTAAAATATGCATTTTCATCTAATTTCTTCCATTTTTGGGTTTAGTCGGGACACCTGATGACGTTTTGAGACATCTCCTACAACTACAGCACCAGAATTGTGCTGCTGAAGCAAGTCTGTTTTTTGGAATTTTTACGACATTTTAGCAAAAAATGTTTTTCTTAAAAAATGCATTTTCTTACATTTTCTTACATTTACGGGTTTAGTCGGGACTCCTGATGACGTTTTGAGACATCTCCTACAACTACAGCACCAGAATTGTGCTGCTGAAGCAAGTCCGCTTTTTGGAATTTTTACGACAGGGTCCCCCCTTACGACATTTTAGCAAAAAATGTTTTTCGTAAAAAATGCATTTTCTTACATTTACGGGTTTAGTCGGGACTCCTGATGACGTTTTGAGACATCTCCTACAACTACAGCACCAGAATTGTGCTGCTGAAGCAAGTCCGTTTTTTGGAATTTTTACGACAGGGTCCCCCCTTACGACATTTTAGCAAAAAATATTTTTCGTAAAAAATGCATTTTCTTACATTTTCTTACATTTACGGGTTTAGTCGGGACTCCTGATGACGTTTTGAGACATCTCCTACAACTACAGCACCAGAATTGTGCTGCTCAAACAAGTGCGTTTTTTGAATTTTTTTTTGTAAAAAAAAAGTTTTCCCAAAAAAAGCATTTTATGCCATTTTTAGGTTTTGTAGGGACTCCTGATGACGTTTTAAGACATCTCCTACAACTACAGCACCAGAATTGTGCTGCTGAAGCAAGTCCGTTTTTTGGCATTTTTACGACAGGGTCCCCCCTTACGACATTTTAGCAAAAAAATTATTTCTTAAAAAATGCATTTTCTTACATTTTCTTACATTTACGGGTTTAGTCGGGACTCCTGATGACGTTTTGAGACATCTCCTACAACTACAGCACCAGAATTGTGCTGCTGAAGCAAGTCCGTTTTTTGAAATTTTTTTTTGTAAAAAAAAAAGTTTTCCCAAAAAAAGCATTTTATGCCATTTTTAGGTTTTGTAGGGACTCCTGATGACGTTTTGAGACATCTCCTACAACTACAGCACCAGAATTGTACTGCTGAAGCAAGTCCGTTTTTTGGCATTTTTACGACAGGGTCTCCCCTTACGACATTTTAGCAAAAAATGTTTTTCTTAAAAAATGCATTTTCTTACATTTTCTTACATTTACGGGTTTAGTCGGGACTCCTGATGACGTTTTGAGACATCTCCTACAACTACAGCACCAGAATTGTGCTGCTGAAATAAGTCCGTTTTTTTGAATTTTTTTTACGACATTTTGCAAAATATTTTTTTTTCCGTGAAATATGCATTTTCTTCTAATTTCTTCCATTTTCGGGTTTAGTCGGGACTCCTGATGACGTTTTGAGACATCTCCTACAACTACAGCACCAGAATTGTGCTGCTGAAGCAAGTCCGTTTTTTGGAATTTTTACGACAGGGTCCCCCCTTACGACATTTTAGCAAAAAATATTTTTCTTAAAAAATGCATTTTCTTACATTTTCTTACATTTACGGGTTTAGTCGGGACTCCTGATGACGTTTTGAGACATCTCCTACAACTACAGCACCAGAATTGTGCTGCTCAAACAAGTCCGTTTTTTGAATTTTTTTTTGTAAAAAAAAAGTTTTCCCAAAAAAAGCATTTTATGCCATTTTTAGGTTTTGTAGGGACTCCTGATGACGTTTTGAGACATCTCCTACAACTACAGCACCAGAATTGTGCTGCTGAAGCAAGTCCGTTTTTTGGCATTTTTACGACAGGGTCCCCCCTTACGACATTTTAGCAAAAAATGTTTTTCGTAAAAAATGCATTTTCTTACATTTACAGGTTTAGTCGGGACTCCTGATGACGTTTTGAGACATCTCCTACAACTACAGCACCAGAATTGTGCTGCTGAAGCAAGTCCGTTTTTTGGAATTTTTACGACAGGGTCCCCCCTTACGACATTTTAGCAAAAAATGTTTTTCGTAAAAAATGCATTTTCTTACATTTTCTTACATTTACGGGTTTAGTCGGGACTCCTGATGACGTTTTGAGACATCTCCTACAACTACAGCACCAGAATTGTGCTGCTGAAGCAAGTCCGTTTTTTGAATTTTTTTTTGTAAAAAAAAAGTTTTCCCAAAAAAAGCATTTTATGCCATTTTTAGGTTTTGTAGGGACTCCTGATGACGTTTTGAGACATCTCCTACAACTACAGCACCAGAATTGTGCTGCTGAAGCAAGTCTGTTTTTTAAAATTTTTTTTGTAAAAAAAAAGTTTGCCCAAAAAAAGCATTTTATCCCATTTTTAGGTTTTGTAGGGACTCCTTATGACGTTTTGAGACATCTCCTACAACTACAGCACCAGAATTGTACTGCTGAAGCAAGTCCGTTTTTTGGCATTTTTACGACAGGGTCCCCCCTTACGACATTTACCAAAAAAATGTTTTCTTAAAAAATGCATTTTCTTACATTTCCGGGTTTAGTCGGGACTCCTGATGACGTTTTGAGACATCTCCTACAACTACAGCACCAGAATTGTGCTGCTGAAGCAAGTCCGTTTTTTTGAATTTTTTTTACGACATTTTGCAAAATATTTTTTTTCCGTAAAATATGCATTTTCTTCTAATTTCTTCCATTTTCGGGTTTAGTCGGGACTCCTGATGACGTTTTGAGACATCTCCTACAACTACAGCACCAGAATTGTGCTGCTGAAGCAAGTCCGTTTTTTTTCCTTTTTACGACAGGGGCCCCCCTTACGACATTTTAGCAAAAAATGTTTTTCGTAAAAAATGCATTTTCGTACATTTTCTTACATTTACGGGTTTAGTCGGGACTCCTGATGACGTTTTGAGACATCTCCTACAACTACAGCACCAGAATTGTGCTGCTGAAGCAAGTCTGTTTTTTGAATTTTTTTATGTAAAAAAAAAGTTTTTCCAAGATAAGCATTTTATGCCATTTTTAGGTTTTGTAGGGACTCCTGATGACGTTTTGAGACATCTCCTACAACTACAGCACCAGAATTGCTGTGCTGATTGCATGTCCGTTTTTTGGAATTTTTACGACATTTTAGCAAAAAATGTTTTCCGTAAAAAATGCATTTTCTTACATTTTCTTACATTTACGGGTTTAGTCGGGACTCCTGATGACGTTTTGAGACATCTCCTACAACTACAGCACCAGAATTGTGCTGCTGAAGCAAGTCTGTTTTTTGAAAAAAATTTTGTAAAAAAAAAGTTTTCCCAAAAAAAGCATTTTATGCCATTTTTAGGTTTTGTAGGGACTCCTGATGACGTTTTGAGACATCTCCTACAACTACAGCACCAGAATTGTACTGCTGAAGCAAGTCCGTTTTTTGGCATTTTTACGACATTTTTAGCAAAAAAATTTTTTCTTAAAAAATGCATTTTCTTACATTTTCTTACATTTTCTTACATTTACGGGTTTAGTCGGGACTCCTGATGACGTTTTGAGACATCTCCTACAACTACAGCACCAGAATTGTGCTGCTGAAGCAAGTCTGTTTTTTGAATTTTTTTTTGTGAAAAAACTTTTCCCAAAAAAAGCATTTTATGCCATTTTTAGGTTTTGTTGGGACTCCTGATGACGTTTTGAGACATCTCCTACAACTACAGCACCAGAATTGTGCTGCTGAAGCAAGTCCGTTTTTTGGAATTTTTACGACAGGGTCCCCCCTTACGACATTTTAGCAAAAAATGTTTTTCGTAAAATATGCATTTTCTTTCATTTTCTTACATTTTTAGGTTTTTTCAGGACTCCTGATGACGTTTTGAGACATCTCCTACAACTACAGCACCAGAATTGGGCTGCTGAAGCAAGTCAGTTTTTTGGAATTTTTACGACAGGGGCCCCCTTACGACATTTTAGCAAAAAAAGTTTCTCGTAGAATATGCATTTTCTTACATTTTTAGTTTTTTTTAGGGACACCTGATGACGTTTTAAGACATCTCCTACAACTACAGCACCAGAATTGTGCTGCTGAAGCAAGTCCGTTTTTTTGAATTTTTTTTACGACATTTTGCAAAATATTTTTTTTCCGTATAATATGCATTTTCATCTAATTTCTTCCATTTTCGGGTTTAGTCGGGACACCTGATGACGTTTTGAGACATCTACAACTACAGCACCAGAATTGTGCTGCTGAAGCAAGTCTGTTTTTTGGAATTTTTACGACATTTTAGCAAAAAATGTTTTTCTTAAAAAATGCATTTTCTTACATTTACGGGTTTAGTCGGGACTCCTGATGACGTTTTGAGACATCTCCTACAACTACAGCACCAGAATTGTGCTGTTCAAACAAGTGCGTTTTTTGAATTTTTTTTTGTATAAAAAAAGTTTTCCCAAAAAAAGTATTTTATACCATTTTTAGGTTTTGTAGGGACTCCTGATGACGTTTTAAGACATCTCCTACAACTACAGCACCAGAATTGTGCTGCTGAAGCAAGTCCGTTTTTTGAATTTTTTTTTGTAAAAAAAAAGTTTTCCCAAAAAAAGCATTTTATGCCATTTTTAGGTTTTGTAGGGACTCCTGATGACGTTTTGAGACATCTCCTACAACTACAGCACCAGAATTGTGCTGCTGAAGCAAGTCTGTTTTTTAAAATTTTTTTTGTAAAAAAAAAGTTTGCCCAAAAAAAGCATTTTATCCCATTTTTAGGTTTTGTAGGGACTCCTTATGACGTTTTGAGACATCTCCTACAACTACAGCACCAGAATTGTACTGCTGAAGCAAGTCCGTTTTTTGGCATTTTTACGACAGGGTCCCCCCTTACGACATTTACCAAAAAAATGTTTTCTTAAAAAATGCATTTTCTTACATTTCCGGGTTTAGTCGGGACTCCTGATGACGTTTTGAGACATCTCCTACAACTACAGCACCAGAATTGTGCTGCTGAAGCAAGTCCGTTTTTTTGAATTTTTTTTACGACATTTTGCAAAATATTTTTTTTCCGTAAAATATGCATTTTCTTCTAATTTCTTCCATTTTCGGGTTTAGTCGGGACTCCTGATGACGTTTTGAGACATCTCCTACAACTACAGCACCAGAATTGTGCTGCTGAAGCAAGTCCGTTTTTTTTCCTTTTTACGACAGGGGCCCCCCTTACGACATTTTAGCAAAAAATGTTTTTCGTAAAAAATGCATTTTCGTACATTTTCTTACATTTACGGGTTTAGTCGGGACTCCTGATGACGTTTTGAGACATCTCCTACAACTACAGCACCAGAATTGTGCTGCTGAAGCAAGTCTGTTTTTTGAATTTTTTTATGTAAAAAAAAAGTTTTTCCAAGATAAGCATTTTATGCCATTTTTAGGTTTTGTAGGGACTCCTGATGACGTTTTGAGACATCTCCTACAACTACAGCACCAGAATTGCTGTGCTGATTGCATGTCCGTTTTTTGGAATTTTTACGACATTTTAGCAAAAAATGTTTTCCGTAAAAAATGCATTTTCTTACATTTTCTTACATTTACGGGTTTAGTCGGGACTCCTGATGACGTTTTGAGACATCTCCTACAACTACAGCACCAGAATTGTGCTGCTGAAGCAAGTCTGTTTTTTGAAAAAAATTTTGTAAAAAAAAAGTTTTCCCAAAAAAAGCATTTTATGCCATTTTTAGGTTTTGTAGGGACTCCTGATGACGTTTTGAGACATCTCCTACAACTACAGCACCAGAATTGTACTGCTGAAGCAAGTCCGTTTTTTGGCATTTTTACGACATTTTTAGCAAAAAAATTTTTTCTTAAAAAATGCATTTTCTTACATTTTCTTACATTTTCTTACATTTACGGGTTTAGTCGGGACTCCTGATGACGTTTTGAGACATCTCCTACAACTACAGCACCAGAATTGTGCTGCTGAAGCAAGTCTGTTTTTTGAATTTTTTTTTGTGAAAAAACTTTTCCCAAAAAAAGCATTTTATGCCATTTTTAGGTTTTGTTGGGACTCCTGATGACGTTTTGAGACATCTCCTACAACTACAGCACCAGAATTGTGCTGCTGAAGCAAGTCCGTTTTTTGGAATTTTTACGACAGGGTCCCCCCTTACGACATTTTAGCAAAAAATGTTTTTCGTAAAATATGCATTTTCTTTCATTTTCTTACATTTTTAGGTTTTTTCAGGACTCCTGATGACGTTTTGAGACATCTCCTACAACTACAGCACCAGAATTGGGCTGCTGAAGCAAGTCAGTTTTTTGGAATTTTTACGACAGGGGCCCCCTTACGACATTTTAGCAAAAAAAGTTTCTCGTAGAATATGCATTTTCTTACATTTTTAGTTTTTTTTAGGGACACCTGATGACGTTTTAAGACATCTCCTACAACTACAGCACCAGAATTGTGCTGCTGAAGCAAGTCCGTTTTTTTGAATTTTTTTTACGACATTTTGCAAAATATTTTTTTTCCGTATAATATGCATTTTCATCTAATTTCTTCCATTTTCGGGTTTAGTCGGGACACCTGATGACGTTTTGAGACATCTACAACTACAGCACCAGAATTGTGCTGCTGAAGCAAGTCTGTTTTTTGGAATTTTTACGACATTTTAGCAAAAAATGTTTTTCTTAAAAAATGCATTTTCTTACATTTACGGGTTTAGTCGGGACTCCTGATGACGTTTTGAGACATCTCCTACAACTACAGCACCAGAATTGTGCTGTTCAAACAAGTGCGTTTTTTGAATTTTTTTTTGTATAAAAAAAGTTTTCCCAAAAAAAGTATTTTATACCATTTTTAGGTTTTGTAGGGACTCCTGATGACGTTTTAAGACATCTCCTACAACTACAGCACCAGAATTGTGCTGCTGAAGCAAGTCCGTTTTTTGGCATTTTTACGACATTTTAGCAAAAAATGTTTTTCTTAAAAAATGCATTTTCTTACATTTTCTTACATTTACGGGTTTAGTCGGGACTCCTGATGACGTTTTGAGACATCTCCTACAACTACAGCACCAGAATTGTGCTGCTGAAGCAAGTCCGTTTTTTTGAATTTTTTTTACGACATTTTGCAAAATATTTTTTTTCCGTGAAATATGCATTTTCTTCTAATTTCTTCCATTTTCGGGTTTAGTCGGGACTCCTGATGACGTTTTGAGACATCTCCTACAACTACAGCACCAGAATTGTGCTGCTGAAGCAAGTCCGTTTTTTGGAATTTTTACGACAGGGTCCCCCCTTACGACATTTTAGCAAAAAATGTTTTTCTTAAAAAATGCATTTTCTTACATTTTCTTACATTTACGGGTTTAGTCGGGACTCCTGATGACGTTTTGAGACATCTCCTACAACTACAGCACCAGAATTGTGCTGCTGAAGCAAGTCCGTTTTTTGGAATTTTTACGACAGGGTCCCCCCTTACGACATTTTAGCAAAAAATGTTTTTCGTAAAAAATGCATTTTCTTACATTTTCTTACATTTACGGGTTTAGTCGGGACTCCTGATGACGTTTTGAGACATCTCCTACAACTACAGCACCAGAATTGTGCTGCTCAAACAAGTCCGTTTTTTGAATTTTTTTTTGTAAAAAAAAAGTTTTCCCAAAAAAAGCATTTTATGCCATTTTTAGGTTTTGTAGGGACTCCTGATGACGTTTTAAGACATCTCCTACAACTACAGCACCAGAATTGTGCTGCTGAAGCAAGTCCGTTTTTTGGCATTTTTACGACAGGGTCCCCCTTACGACATTTTAGCAAAACATTTTTTTCTTAAAAAATGCATTTTCTTACATTTTCTTACATTTACGGGTTTAGTCTGGACTCCTGATGACGTTTTGAGACATCTCCTACAACTACAGCACCAGAATTGTACTGCTGAAGCAAGTCCGTTTTTTGGCATTTTTACGACAGGGTCCCCCCTTACGACATTTTAGCAAAAAATGTTTTTCTTAAAAAATGCATTTTCTTACATTTTCTTACATTTACGGGTTTAGTCGGGACTCCTGATGACGTTTTGAGACATCTCCTACAACTACAGCACCAGAATTGTGCTGCTGAAGCAAGTCCGTTTTTTGGAATTTTTACGACAGGGTCCCCCCTTACGACATTTTAGCAAAAAATGTTTTTCGTAAAAAATGCATTTTCTTACATTTTCTTACATTTACGGGTTTAGTCGGGACTCCTGATGACGTTTTGAGACATCTCCTACAACTACAGCACCAGAATTGTGCTGCTGAAGCAAGTCTGTTTTTTGAATTTTTTTTTGTAAAAAAAAAGTTTGCACAAAAAAAGCATTTTATGCCATTTTTAGGTTTTGTAGGGACTCCTGATGACGTTTTGAGACATCTCCTACAACTACAGCACCAGAATTGTACTGCTGAAGCAAGTCCGTTTTTTGGCATTTTTACGACAGGGTCCCCCCTTACGACATTTTAGCAAAAAATGTTTTTCGTAAAAAATGCATTTTCTTACATTTACGGGTTTAGTCGGGACTCCTGATGACGTTTTGAGACATCTCCTACAACTACAGCACCAGAATTGTGCTGCTGAAGCAAGTCCGTTTTTTTGAAATTTTTTTACGACATTTTGCAAAATATTTTTTTTCCGTGAAATATGCATTTTCTTCTAATTTCTTCCATTTTCGGGTTTAGTCGGGACTCCTGATGACGTTTTGAGACATCTCCTACAACTACAGCACCAGAATTGTGCTGCTGAAGCAAGTCCGTTTTTTGGAATTTTTACGACAGGGTCTCCCCCCTTACGACATTTTAGCAAAAAATGTTTTTCGTAAAAAATGCATTTTCTTACATTTTCTTACATTTACGGGTTTAGTCGGGACTCCTGATGACGTTTTGAGACATCTCCTACAACTACAGCACCAGAATTGTGCTGCTCAAACAAGTCAGTTTTTTGGAATTTTTTTTTGTAAAAAAAAAGTTTTCCCAAAAAAAGCATTTTATGCCATTTTTAGGTTTTGTAGGGACTCCTGATGACGTTTTAAGACATCTCCTACAACTACAGCACCAGAATTGTGCTGCTGAAGCAAGTCCGTTTTTTGGCATTTTTACGACAGGGTCCCCCCTTACGACATTTTAGCAAAAAATGTTTTTCGTAAAAAATGCATTTTCTTACATTTTCTTACATTTACGGGTTTAGTCGGGACTCCTGATGACGTTTTGAGACATCTCCTACAACTACAGCACCAGAATTGTGCTGCTGAAGCAAGTCCGTTTTTCGGAATTTTTACGACAGGGTCCCCCCTTACGACATTTTAGCAAAAAATGTTTTTCGTAAAAAATGCATTTTCTTACATTTTCTTACATTTACGGGTTTAGTCGGGACTCCTGATGACGTTTTGAGACATCTCCTACAACTACAGCACCAGAATTGTGCTGCTGAAGCAAGTCTGTTTTTTGAATTTTTTTTTGTAAAAAAAAAGTTTGCCCAAAAAAAGCATTTTATGCCATTTTTAGGTTTTGTAGGGACTCCTGATGACGTTTTGAGACATCTCCTACAACTACAGCACCAGAATTGTACTGCTGAAGCAAGTCCGTTTTTTGGCATTTTTACGACATTTTGCAAAAAAATGTTTTCTTAAAAAATGCATTTTCTTACATTTACGGGTTTAGTCGGGACTTCTGATGACGTTTTGAGACATCTCCTACAACTACAGCACCAGAATTGTGCTGCTGAAGCAAGTCCGTTTTTTGGAATTTTTTTTACGACATTTTGCAAAATATTTTTTTTCCGTAAAATATGCATTTTCTTCTAATTTCTTCCATTTTCGGGTTTAGTCGGGACTCCTGATGACGTTTTGAGACATCTTCTACAACTACAGCACCAGAATTGTGCTGCTGAAGCAAGTCCGTTTTTTGGCATTTTTGCGACAGGGTCCCCCCTTACGACATTTTAGCAAAAAATTTTTTTCTTAAAAAATGCATTTTCTTACATTTACGGGTTTAGTCGGGACTCCTGATGACGTTTTGAGACATCTCCTACAACTACAGCACCAGAATTGTGCTGCTGAAGCAAGTCCGTTTTTTTGAAATTTTTTTACGACATTTTGCAAAATATTTTTTTTCCGTGAAATATGCATTTTCTTCTAATTTCTTCCATTTTCGGGTTTAGTCGGGACTCCTGATGACGTTTTGAGACATCTCCTACAACTACAGCACCAGAATTGTGCTGCTGAAGCAAGTCCGTTTTTTGGAATTTTTACGACAGGGTCTCCCCCCTTACGACATTTTAGCAAAAAATGTTTTTCGTAAAAAATGCATTTTCTTACATTTTCTTACATTTACGGGTTTAGTCGGGACTCCTGATGACGTTTTGAGACATCTCCTACAACTACAGCACCAGAATTGTGCTGCTCAAACAAGTCAGTTTTTTGGAATTTTTTTTTGTAAAAAAAAAGTTTTCCCAAAAAAAGCATTTTATGCCATTTTTAGGTTTTGTAGGGACTCCTGATGACGTTTTAAGACATCTCCTACAACTACAGCACCAGAATTGTGCTGCTGAAGCAAGTCCGTTTTTTGGCATTTTTACGACAGGGTCCCCCCTTACGACATTTTAGCAAAAAATGTTTTTCGTAAAAAATGCATTTTCTTACATTTTCTTACATTTACGGGTTTAGTCGGGACTCCTGATGACGTTTTGAGACATCTCCTACAACTACAGCACCAGAATTGTGCTGCTGAAGCAAGTCCGTTTTTCGGAATTTTTACGACAGGGTCCCCCCTTACGACATTTTAGCAAAAAATGTTTTTCGTAAAAAATGCATTTTCTTACATTTTCTTACATTTACGGGTTTAGTCGGGACTCCTGATGACGTTTTGAGACATCTCCTACAACTACAGCACCAGAATTGTGCTGCTGAAGCAAGTCTGTTTTTTGAATTTTTTTTTGTAAAAAAAAAGTTTGCCCAAAAAAAGCATTTTATGCCATTTTTAGGTTTTGTAGGGACTCCTGATGACGTTTTGAGACATCTCCTACAACTACAGCACCAGAATTGTACTGCTGAAGCAAGTCCGTTTTTTGGCATTTTTACGACATTTTGCAAAAAAATGTTTTCTTAAAAAATGCATTTTCTTACATTTACGGGTTTAGTCGGGACTCCTGATGACGTTTTGAGACATCTCCTACAACTACAGCACCAGAATTGTACTGCTGAAGCAAGTCCGTTTTTTGGCATTTTTACGACATTTTGCAAAAAAATGTTTTCTTAAAAAATGCATTTTCTTACATTTACGGGTTTAGTCGGGACTTCTGATGACGTTTTGAGACATCTCCTACAACTACAGCACCAGAATTGTGCTGCTGAAGCAAGTCCGTTTTTTGGAATTTTTTTTACGACATTTTGCAAAATATTTTTTTTCCGTAAAATATGCATTTTCTTCTAATTTCTTCCATTTTCGGGTTTAGTCGGGACTCCTGATGACGTTTTGAGACATCTCCTACAACTACAGCACCAGAATTGTGCTGCTGAAGCAAGTCCGTTTTTTGGCATTTTTGCGACAGGGTCCCCCCTTACGACATTTTAGCAAAAAAATTTTTTCTTAAAAAATGCATTTTCTTACATTTACGGGTTTAGTCGGGACTCCTGATGACGTTTTGAGACATCTCGTACAACTACAGCACCAGAATTGTGCTGCTGAAGCAAGTCCGTTTTTTTGAATTTTTTTTACGACATTTTGCAAAATATTTTTTTCCGTAAAATATGCATTTTCTTCTAATTTCTTCCATTTTCGGGTTTAGTCGGGACTCCTGATGACGTTTTGAGACATCTCCTACAACTACAGCACCAGAATTGTGCCGCTGAAGCAAGTCCGTTTTTTGGAATTTTTACGACAGGGTCCCCCCTTACGACATTTTAGCAAAAAATGTTTTTCTTAAAAAATGCATTTTCTTACATTTTCTTACATTTACGGGTTTAGTCGGAACTCCTGATGACGTTTTGAGACATCTCCTACAACTACAGCACCAGAATTGTGCTGCTCAAACAAGTCCGTTTTTTGAATTTTTTTTTGTAAAAAAAAAGTTTTCCCAAAAAAAGCATTTTATGCCATTTTTAGGTTTTGTAGGGACTCCTGATGACGTTTTAAGACATCTCCTACAACTACAGCACCAGAATTGTGCTGCTGAAGCAAGTCCGTTTTTTGGCATTTTTACGACAGGGTCCCCCCTTACGACATTTTAGCAAAAAATGTTTTTCGTAAAAAATGCATTTCCTTACATTTTCTTACATTTACGGGTTTAGTCGGGACTCCTGATGACGTTTTGAGACATCTCCTACAACTACAGCACCAGAATTGTGCTGGTGAAGCAAGTCTGTTTTTTGAATTTTTTTATGTAAAAAAAAAGTTTGCCCAAGATAAGCATTTTATGCCATTTTTAGGTTTTGTAGGGACTCCTGATGACGTTTTGAGACATCTCCTACAACTACAGCACCAGAATTGTGCTGCTGAAGCAAGTCGTTTTTTTTGAATTTTTTTTACGACATTTTGCAAAATATTTTTTTCCGTAAAATATGCATTTTCTTCTAATTTCTTCCATTTTCGGGTTCAGTCGGGACTCCTGATGACGTTTTGAGACATCTCCTACAACTACAGCACCAGAATTGTGCCGCTGAAGCAAGTCCGTTTTTTGGAATTTTTACGACAGGGTCCCCCCTTACGACATTTTAGCAAAAAATGTTTTTCTTAAAAAATGCATTTTCTTACATTTTCTTACATTTACGGGTTTAGTCGGGACTCCTGATGACGTTTTGAGACATCTCCTACAACTACAGCACCAGAATTGTGCTGCTGAAGCAAGTCCGTTTTTTGAATTTTTTTTTGTAAAAAAAAAGTTTTCCCAAAAAAAGCATTTTATGCCATTTTTAGGTTTTGTAGGGACTCCTGATGACGTTTTAAGACATCTCCTACAACTACAGCACCAGAATTGTGCTGCTGAAGCAAGTCCGTTTTTTGGAATTTTTTTTTGTAAAAAAAAAGTTTTCCCAAAAAAAGCATTTTATGCCATTTTTAGGTTTTGTAGGGACTCCTGATGACGTTTTGAGACATCTCCTACAACTACAGCACCAGAATTGTACTGCTGAAGCAAGTCCGTTTTTTGGCATTTTTACGACAGGGTCCCCCCTTACGACATTTTAGCAAAAAATGTTTTTCTTAAAAAATGCATTTTTTACATTTTCTTCCATTTACGGGTTTAGTCGGGACTCCTGATGACGTTTTGAGACATCTCCTACAACTACAGCACCAGAATTGTGCTGCTGAAGCAAGTCCGTTTTTTTGATTTTTTTTTACGACATTTTGCAAAATATTTTTTTTCCGTAAAATATGCATTTTCTTCTAATTTCTTCCATTTTCGGGTTTAGTCGGGACTCCTGATGACGTTTTGAGACATCTCCTACAACTACAGCACCAGAATTGTGGTGGTGAAGCAAGTCCGTTTTTTGGAATTTTTACGACATTTTAGCAAAAAATGTTTTTCGTAAAATATGCATTTTCTTACATTTTCTTACATTTTTAGGTTTTTTCAGGACTCCTGATGACGTTTTGAGACATCTCCTACAACTACAGCACCAGAATTGTGCTGCTGAAGCAAGTCTGTTTTTTGGAATTTTTACGACAGGGTCCCCCCTTACGACATTTTAGCAAAAAAAGTTTCTCGTAAAATATGCATTTTCTTACATTTTTAGGTTTTTTAGGGACACCTGATGACGTTTTAAGACATCTCCTACAACTACAGCACCAGAATTGTACTGCTGAAGCAAGTCCGTTTTTTGGAATTTTTACGACATTTTAGCAAAAAAAGTTTTTCGTAAAATATAAATTTTCTTACATTTACGGGTTTAGTCGGGACTCCTGATGACGTTTTGAGACATCTCCTACAACTACAGCACCAGAATTGTGCTGCTGAAGCAAGTCTGTTTTTTGAATTTTTTTTTGTGAAAAAACTTTTCCCAAAAAAAGCATTTAATGCCATTTTTAGGTTTTGTTGGGACTCCTGATGACGTTTTGAGACATCTCCTACAACTACAGCACCAGAATTGTGCTGCTGAAGCAAGTCCGTTTTTTGGAATTTTTACGACAGGGTCCCCCCTTACGACATTTTAGCAAAAAATGTTTTTCGTAAAATATGCATTTTCTTTCATTTTCTTACATTTTTAGGTTTTTTCAGGACTCCTGATGACGTTTTGAGACATCTCCTACAACTACAGCACCAGAATTGTGCTGCTGAAGCAAGTCTGTTTTTTGGAATTTTTATGACATTTTAACAAAAAATGTTTTTCGTAAAAAATGCATTTTCTTACATTTTCTTACATTTACGGGTTTAGTCCGGACTCCTGATGACATTTTGAGACATCTCCTACAACTACAGCACCAGAATTGTGCTGCTGAAGCAAGTCCGTTTTTTTGAATTTTTTTTTGTGATAAAAAGTTTTCCCAAAAAAAGCATTTTATGCCATTTTTAGGTTTTGTAGGGACTCCTGATGACGTTTTAAGACATCTCCTACAACTACAGCACCAGAATTGTGCTGCTGAATCAAGTCCATTTTTTTGAATTTTTTTACGACATTTTAGCAAAATATTTTTTTTCGTAAAATATGCATTTTCTTTTAAATTCTTCATATTCGGTTTTTGTCGGGACTCCTGATGACGTTTTGAGACATCTCCTACAATTACAGCACCAGAATTGTGCTGCTGAAGGATGTCCGTTTTTTTGAAGTTTTTTACGACATTTTAGCAAAATATTTTTTTTTGCGTAAAATATGCATTTTCTTCCATTTTTGGGTTTTGTCAGGACTCCTGATGACGTTTTGAGACATCTCCTACAACTACAGCACCAGAATTGTGCTGCTGAAGCAAGTTCATTTTTTAAATTTTTGTGTAAGGGTCTCCCCCCTTACGACATTTTAGCAAAAAAACTTTTTTTCGTAAAATATGCATTTTCTGCCATTTTCGGGTTTTGTCAGGACTCCTGATGACATTTTGAGACATTTCCTACAACTACAACACCAGAATTGTGCTGCTGAAGCAAGTCCGTTTATTAAATTTTTTTGTAAGGGTACCCCCTTACGACATTTTAGCGAAAAAAAGTTTACAAAAAATATTATTTTTCTGCCATTTTTGAGACATCTTTCTTAACTACAGCACCAGAATTGTGCTGCTTAAGCAAGTCCGTTTTTTTGAATTTTTTTACGATATTTTAGCAAAATATTTTTTTTGCGTAAAATATGCATTTTCTTCCATTTTCTTCCATTTTTGGGTTTTGTCAGGACTCCTGATGACGTTTTGAGACATCTCCTACAACTACAGCACCAGAATTGTGCTGCTGAAGCAAGTCCATTTTTTAAATTTTTGTGTAAGGGTCTCCCCCCTTACGACATTTTAGCAAAAAAACTTTTTTTCGTAAAATATGCATTTTCTGGCATTTTCGGGTTTTGTCAGGACTCCTGATGACATTTTGAGACATTTCCTACAACTACAACACCAGAATTGTGCTGCTGAAGCAAGTCCGTTTATTAAATTTTTTTGTAAGGGTACCCCCTTACGACATTTTAGCGAAAAAAAGTTTACAAAAAATATTATTTTTCTGCCATTTTTGAGATATCTTTCTTAACTACAGGACCAGTATTATGCTGTTCAAGCAAGACAGTTTTTTTTAAAACTTTGTATAAAGGTTCCCCCCTTACGACATTTTAGCGATTTTTTTTTTTCCAAAAAGATACTTTTTTCTGTCATTTACGGGCTTAGTCAGGACTCCTGATGATGTTTTGAGACATCTCCTACAACTACAGGACCAGTATTGTGCTTTTTAAGGACAACAGTTTTTTTCATTTACATTTTCTGCCATTTTCGGGTGTTGTTGGGACTCCTGATGAGGTGGTTTTCAAAATCTGGTTAGACACATGAGCCAAAATATTAGATATAGCGGTTAATATTAAATAAAACCTCACTAAATCTTTTGACTCAGATTGGATTGCAAGATGGCGGCTCTTATCTGTGACAACTGGCTTAGTTTTTACACGTATTTGGTGTTACTGGGTATTGCCGTGAAGCATTTTAGTGCCTTGGCTCTTCAGTACAGTCATACTAACTCCTTCATTTCATTTTCGTGAGACAGGTTTGAGATTGTGTTTTTATTGCAGCTGGGGGATTTTAATCAGGCTGACCTAAAGACAGTTCTTAATAAAATTCCACGGCAACACAAAGTTTAATACAAGGGCCAATAAAACCCTGGATCATCTACGTTTGTTTTTCAAAATATGGGACATTTCTGTAGAAAATTACATTTTCATCACACATCGATAAAGAGATGTTCCTGTCCCGTACCACAGAAGTTAAGCTTCTGTGGTACGGCACGACTTTGGTAAGCTTTGAAGCCGCACCGCTTGATGGATTGTCGGCGCATTAAACATACCAGTATTATTATGGTGTGTGTATAAGGTAAGACATATTATCTGGCGTTTTGTTTCGCAATATTATGCAACTTTTCTTAACTTCTGGTACCTGCTGATCTGTATTTGGGATCTGCATGAGTCCTGAAAAATTGTGTGTCCGCCTTTGTAGTTTAATAAGCTTCTTCTTTTTCCTCTATCTTCTTGTTATGGGACATTCATCCTCCGCTGTTGCCATTTCTAATATAAAGTATTGTCAAGTTCTCACTTATATCTGTCAGTAAACTCGCCATGAAAGCGCTAAAACATACCGGTGTAGTCAGTTTACATTATTCACCCAAGGAAGTTTAGTTATTAGAGTTCCGGTTGGACGGTTTTTCACGGGACACATTTCCGGTGTGGTTGTTTCCGGATGAGGAGATGCTGCTCCATTATTGATTTAATTTTGTTTTATTTTGTGTAGACTGCACTATGACTCAAGTAAACAACACCAACATTTTATATGTTCCATTGAAAATATAGAACATTACACACGACGCTCAAAAATCTATCAAAATGTTTTAGTACGACTTTGGTAAGCTATGAAGCCGCACCGCTTGATGGATTGTACTGTGCTTCAACATACCAGTATTTTTATGGTGTGTGTATAAGGTAAGACATATTTTCTGGTGTTTTGTTTCGCAATATTATGCAAAAGCAAGTTTTCTTACCTTCAGGTACCTGCTGATCTGCATTTGGGATCTGCATAAGTCCTGAAAATTTGTGCAGGTCCGCCTTTGTAGTCCGTGCCGACACCGTAGTCGATAGGCTTCTTCTTTTTCTCCACCTTCTTGTGTTGGGACATTCATCCTCCGCTGTTGCCATTTCTAATATAAAGCAGTGTAAAGTTCTTACTTATATCTGTCAGTAAACTCGCCATGAAAGTGCTAAAACATACCGGTGTAGTGAGTTTACCTTACTCACCCAAGGAACTTTAGTTATTAGAGTTCTGGTCGGACGTTTTTTCACGGGACACATTTCCGTTGTTGTTGTTTCCGGATGAGGAGATGCTGCTCCGTTATTGATTGAAGTAAAGTCTGAATGTCATTAAAACAGTTAGCGCCATCTTTTGACACTTCTTCCACGCCCGTCCTTGCACGCTACACCGCTACAACAAAGAGGACGGGGAGAAGACGCTGCCGAAGGTGAGCCACGTAAATAAGACCGCCCACAAAACGCCGCATCCGGAAGAGACTGTCAGAAAGCGACTTGAAGATGATGTGTAAAACATCATCTATGCAACATTTTGACCAAAGAACCACCATTACATGTTATGTAGACCCCAAGGAAGTCTTTTACATTTAGAAAAAATAAATAATAATATGACTCCTTTAATGCGCCTTATAATCCGGTGCGCCTAATATATGAAAAAAGATCAAAAATAGACCATTCATTGGCAGTACGCCTTATAATCCGGTGCGCCCTATGGTCCGGAAAATACGGTAACAATTTGTATCAATATTTGTGACGATGTTTACTAATTTATCTAAGCCAGGAGTGTCAAACTCATTTTAGATGGGGGGGCCACATGGAGAAAAAAATCTACTCCCAAATGGACCGGACTGGAAAAATCACGGCACGATAACTTAAAAATAAAGACAACTTCAGATTGTTTTCTTTGTTTAAAAAATAGAACAAGCACATTCTCGAAAATGTACAAATCATAATGTTGTTTTTTTTTACACTTACATGTTGCAGTTAATAGCATTCTACCTTTATTTGTCGTTATTTATACTTTCTGAATAAATTACGTGATAATGTTCATCAAGTCAACTCATTGGTGTTCATTTTCAATCTAACAAGATAAAAAAAATAATATCAAAATCAAATTACAGGATGTTATTTATGTAGTTTGCTCATTTTCCTCGACTGGTGCACTAACATCATGTGGTTTATTTTTTTTGTACATATGTAGCGTCATCTACAAAGATACAAAGAATTGCTATTGTGACATCTAGTGGACACATTTAGAACAGCAGTTTCTTCCATACAAAAACTTTAGCTCATTTTAATACTTAGCAAACTCTTTGATCACTCTGATGCGGCTCAGCTGCATACTTGCCGACCCTCACGATTTTTCCGGGAGACTCACGGATTTCAGTGCCTCTCCTGTAAATCTCCCGGGGCAAACATTCTCCGATTTTCACCCGGACAACAATATTGAAGGCGTGCCGTGATGGCACTGCCTTTAACGTCCTCTACAACCTGTCGTCGCGTCCGCTTTTTCACCATACTATCTGCGTGCCGGCCCTGTCACATGTTGTATGCGACCTCTGCTTACACACGTAAGTGACTGCAAGGCATACTTGGTCAACAGCCATACAGGTCACACGTAGGGTGCCCGTATAAACAACTTTAACACTCTTACTAATATGCGCCACACTATGAACCCACACCAAACAAGAATGACAAACACATTTCGGGAGAACATCCGCACCGTAACACAACATAAACACAACAGAACAAATAGGGATGCATGGGATTCTGGGTATTTGTTCTGCTGTGTTTATGTTGTGTTACGGTGCGGATGTTCTCCCGAAATGTGTTTGTCATTCTTGTTTGGTGTGGGTTCAGTGTGGCGCATATTAGTAAGAGTGTTAAAGTTGTTTATACGGCCATCCTCAGTGCGACCTATATGGCTGTTGACCAAGTATGCCTTGCAGTCACTCATGTGTGTCTGCAGAAGCCGCATACAACATGTGACTGGGCTGGCAAGCTGTTTGTACAGGCTGTAGAGGGCGCTAAAGGCAGTGCCATCACGGCACGCCCTTATTATTGTTGTTAGGATGAAAATCAGCAGACATTGGAGAGAATAGTTGCCCTGAAATTGGGGAGTCTCCCGGATAAATCGGGAGGGTTGCAAGTATGACGGTGTCAAGCGCCATTCATATAAAACTCGCGGACCGCACTAACATTACATTTTCATATTAAGGTGCGGGCCGCGTGTCTGAGACCCCTGGTTTATACATAGCACAAAGCAAAAAAAACAACTTTGTATGCAGTGTTATTTCATTTTAAATTACAAAAGAGTTTTGTGGCTCCCATTGTTTTCTTTCATTTGTGAAACGGGTCAAAATGGCTCTTTGAGTGGTAAAGGTTGCCGACCCCTGATTTAACAAACGTATTTGTCACGTTTCATGTGTCAGGTAAACCGCAACGAATGACTCCGCTTCCTAGTGTAAGAGTGAGCTTTTATAAGTGTGCCATGACAGCAGACTCTCTAGTCCAGGGGTCCCCAAACTACGGCCCGCGGGCCGGATACTGCCCCCCAGCGTCCATAATCCGGCCCGCGCGAAGTCCCAAGTTTAAAAAAAATAAAATAAAAATTATTATTATTATTTTAATCTGTCCATTTTCTACCATCTCCTAGCCACTCAGGCAAATCATATTGTTTAAAAATGCATTTTACCATCGATAACGTGACATGCCGCAAGTGCGCTCTTTAAGTCAATTAGTGCACGAGGAATATATATATATATATATATATATATATATATATATATATATATATATATATATATATATATATATATATATATATATATACACACACACACATACACACATATATATACATATATATATATATATATATATATATATATATATATATATATATATATATATATATATATATATATATATATATATATATATATATACATATATATATACACATATATATATATATATACATATACACATATACATATATATATATACATATATATATATATATATACACATATATATATATATACACATATATATATATATATACACATATATATATATATACACATATACATATATATATACATACATATACATATATATACATACATATATATACATACACACATATATATACACATATATATATACACATATACACATATATATACACATATACACATATATATACACATATATATATACACATATACACATATATATACACATATACACATATATATATACACATATATATATATACACATATATATATATATATACACATATATATATATACACATATATGTCCAAGATGGCGGCGCTTCAAGGCAGCAGCTTCTTGCGAGCGCTCCTGGAAGTGTAGACTGATTTGGCAAAAACACCCGTCAATTCAGTCAATTTCATGGCTGGCTCACAGCGTGTTCACTCCGTGATCACTTACGACCGACTTATGATTCTGGATGTGGAGAGATCGGGCCATTTTGGGCTGAAAGATGCGTGTACGGTGGACCTACTCGCTAGCTTGGGAATTCTTCGCGAGCTACATCCAGCAGTGGCCTCTGAAGCAGCGGCGTCCACTACCAGCGGAGACCGTCAACGAAAGCGACGTAAGCGGTGCGCTCGGAAGCAGAAGCGGGGGTGTCGGGCGGGGCTAACAACAAAGCTAAATGCGTTGTTGTTAGCGGGGCTAACGAAAAAGCTAAATGCTAATCCACAAAGAAGCGCTAATAAGGAGTCTGTTAAGATAGAACTAGCCAGCGCCAGGCTGGATAATCCCTGCACACATAGCAATTCTCTTAGAATAATATACAACTCACATAATGTTTTTTCTGCGTCAGAGGTGGACATGCATTTTACTGAGGTGGCAAACAATCTAAAAATTCCTGTCATATCAATTCCTAGATATGGTCGAAATTATTTAAAGTGCACTACGCATAATAAACGTAACATTATTAATATTGCTACTACGGATACTTTCAACAAAAACTACTCAAAACAGCCCACTACCTATAATATGGGCTTTTTAAACATAAGGTCATTGTCTTCCAAAACGTTATTAGTTAATGAAGTCATTAGAGACAACAATCTTGATGTCATTGGTCTAGCCGAGACCTGGCTCAAACCAGACGAATTTTTTGCGCTGGGTGAGGCGTCTCCTCCTGGCTATACGGGAACGCATATTGCCCGTCCCATTAAAAGGGGTGGGGGTGTTGCACTAATATACAACAAAAACTTTAGCCTTACCTCGGACCTAAATAATAAATATAACTCGTTTGAGGTGCTTACTGTGAGGTTTGTCACACCGCTGAACCTGCACCTGGCTGTCATCTACCGCCCCCCAGGGCCCTATTCGGACTTTATCAATGAATTTTCAGAGTTCGTTGCTGATCTAGTGACGCACGCCGACAATATAATCATAATGGGAGACTTTAACATCCATATGAATACCCCATCGGACCCTTCATGCGTGGCGCTCCAGACTATAATTGATAGCTGTGGTCTTACACAAATAATAAATGAACCCACGCATCGCAACGGTAATACGATAGATTTAGTGCTTGTCAGGGGTGTCACCACCTCTAAAGTTACGATACTCCCGTACACTAAAGTAATGTCCGATCATTACCTTATAAAATTCGAAGTTCTGACTCATTGTCAACAAACTAATAATAATAATAATAACTACTATAGCAGCCGCAACATTAATGCTGCCACAACGACGACTCTTACTGACCTACTGCCTTCGGTAATGACACCATTCCCAAATTATGTCGGCTCTATTGATAACCTCACTAACAACTTTAACGACGCCCTGCGCAACACCATTGATAGTGTAGCACCGCTAAAGCTAAAAAGGGCCCCTAAAAGGCGTACCCCATGGTTTACAGAAGAAACTAAAGCCCAGAAATTATCATGTAGAAAGCTGGAACGCAAATGGCGTGCGACTAAACTTGAGGTTTTCCATCAAGCATGGAGTGATAGTTTAATAACTTATAAACGCATGCTTACCTCAGCTAAAGCTAAATATTACTCAAATCTCATCCACCTCAACAAAAATGATCCTAAATTTTTGTTTAGTACAGTAGCATCGCTAACCCAACAAGGGACTTCTCCCAGTAGCTCCACCCACTCAGCAGATGACTTTATGAATGTCTTTAATAAGAAAATTGAAGTCATTAGAAAAGAGATTAAAGACAATGCATCTCAGCTACAACTGGGTTCTATTAACACAAATACGACTGTATATACGACGGACACTGCCCTCCAAAATAGTTTCTCCCTCTTTGATGAAATAACATTGGAGGAATTGTTAAAATGTGTAAATGGGACAAAACAAACAACATGTTTACTTGACCCAATTCCTGGGAAACTTATCAAGGAGCTTTTTGTTTTATTAGGTCCATCAGTGTTAAATATTATAAACTTATCACTTTCCTCTGGTACTGTTCCCCTAGCATTCAAAAAAGCGGTTATTCATCCTCTACTCAAAAGACCTAACCTCGATCCTGACCTCATGGCGAACTACCGGCCGGTGTCCCACCTTCCGTTTATCTCGAAAATTCTCTAAAAAATTGTCGCACAGCAGCTAAATGAACACTTAGCGTCTAACAATCTCTGTGAACCTTTTCAATCCGGTTTCAGGGCAAATCACTCTACGGAGACAGCCCTCGCAAAAATGACTAATGATCTATTGCTAACGATGGATTCTGATGCGTCATCTATGTTGCTGCTTCTTGATCTTAGCGCCGCTTTCGATACCGTTGATCATAATATTTTATTAGAGCGTATCAAAACGCGTATTGGTATGTCAGACTTAGCCTTGTCTTGGTTTAACTCTTATCTTACTGACAGGATGCAGTGTGTCTCCCATAACAATGTGACCTCGGACTATGTTAAGGTAACGTGCGGAGTTCCCCAGGGTTCGGTTCTTGGCCCTGCACTCTTTAGTATTTACATGCTGCCGCTAGGTGACATTATACGCAAATACGGTGTTAGCTTTCACTGTTATGCTGATGACACCCAACTCTACATGCCCCTAAAGCTGACCAACACGCCGGACTGTAGTCAGCTGGAGGCGTGTCTTAATGAAATTAAACAATGGATGTCCGCTAACTTTTTGCAACTCAACGCTAAGAAAACGGAAATGCTGATTATCGGTCCTGCTCAACACCGACATCTATTTAATAATACCACCTTAACATTTGACAACCAAACAATTAAACAAGGCGACTCTGTAAAGAATCTGGGTATTATCTTCGACCCAACTCTCTCGTTTGAGTCACACATTAAGAGTGTTACTAAAACGGCCTTCTTTCATCTCCGTAATATCGCTAAAATTCGTTCCATTTTGTCCACAAGCGATGCTGAGATCATTATCCATGCGTTCGTTACATCTCGTCTCGATTACTGTAATGTTTTATTTTCGGGCCTCCCTATGTCTAGCATTAAAAGATTACAGTTGGTACAAAATGCGGCTGCTAGACTTTTGACAAAAACAAGAAAGTTTGATCATATTACGCCTATACTGGCTCACTTGCACTGGCTTCCTGTGCACCTAAGATGCGACTTTAAGGTTTTACTACTTACGTATAAAATACTACACGGTTTAGCTCCAGCCTCTCTCGCCGATTGTATTGTACCATATGTCCCGACAAGAAATCTGCGTTCAAAGAACTCCGGCTTATTAGTGATTCCCAGAGCCCAAAAAAAGTCTGCGGGC
>NW_026907975.1:452500-458712 GCF_033978785.1 Entelurus aequoreus
AAGGCATTTTCGTATTGAAAAAATGTATCGAACCGCGCCGCTCAAGTACCGATTAATACCAGACTGTGAATTTTGTGCGTCGTTCGTGGCACCCTTTGTGTTTACGCGTTTCATGGGTCAGGATTGCACCACCTAACGCACTTTGATACATGGTTACTATGCAGTGTGTGTGTTATTCACTATGACAATGACAATAAATGCATTGAACTGAATACAAATCATGTTAGAGTAAATGAATACTTCTCTGGTTTGCGGGCGAAGGCTTGTTCATGTGTCCTGCGATGAACTGGCGGCCAGTCTAGGGTGTAGGCCGGGGGTCAGCAACCCGCATCTGGACCTCTTTCAGAGATGTGTGAAAATGGAAAAAGATGAAGAAAAAAAAATAATGACACAAACCTTCCTAATTGTTAGAAAGCCCACTGTTTATGTTAAGCATGCTTCACTGATGAGAGTATTTAGCAAGCACTGTTTTGTCCTACTAATTTCAGCGATCCTTGAACTCATCGTTGTTTGTTTACATAATGTATACAAATGTCTCCGATGCTGCCGCAGAAAGACGTGTTTTACGCCACTTCTTTGTCTCATTTTGTCCACCAAACGTTTTATGCTGTGCGTGAATGCACAAGGGTGAGCTTTGTTGATGTTATTGACTTGTTGGAGTGCTAATCAGGCATGACTGCAAGCTAATCAATGCTAACATGCTATTTTGGCTAGCTCACCGTTGTGTGGACTGTGACCCAACAGTTTGTTTACATGTGCAACTTTCTCAGACGCTACCACAGAAACACGTGTTTTATGCCACTCCTCCTTTGTCTCGTTTTGTCCACCAAAAGTTTTATACTGTGCGTGAATGCACAAAGGTGCGCTTTGTTGATGTTATTGACTTGTTATGGAGTGCTAATCAGACATATTTGGTCACTAATCTCTAATCGATGCTAACATGCTATTTAGGCTAGCTGTATGTACATATTGCATCATTATGCCTCGTTTGTAGCTATATTTGAGCTCATTTACTTTCCTTTACTTATGTCCTCTGTGTATTTAAAGGCCTACTGAAACCCACTACTACCGACCACGCAGTCTGATAGTTTATATATCAATGATGAAATCTTAACATTATAACACATGCCAATACGGCCGGGTTAACTTATAAAGTGACATTTTAAATTTGCCGCTAAACTTCCGGTTCGAAACGCCTCTGAGGATGACGTATGCGCGTGACGTATCCCGGGGAACACGGGTATGCCTTCCACATTGAAGCCAATACGAAAAAGCTGTTTTCATTTCATAATTCCACAGTATTCTGGACATCTGTGTTCGTGAATCTGTTGCAATCATGTTCATTGCATTATGGAGAAGGAAGCTGAGCAAGCAAAGAAGAAAGTTGTCGGTGCGAAATGGACGTATTTTTCGAACGTAGTCAGCAACAACAGTACACAGCCGGCGCTTCTTTGTTTACATTCCCGGAAGATGCAGTCAAGATGGAAGAACTCGGATAACAGAGACTCTAACCAGGAGGACTTTTGACTTCGATACACAGACCCCTGTAGAGAACTGGGACAACACAGACTCTTACCAGGATTACTTTGATTTGGATGACAAAGACGCAGACGTGCTACTGTGAGTATGCAGCTTTGGTTTCTAAACATTTGATCGCTTGACCGTATGTGCGCAACTTTTTTTTGCGTATGTACGTAACTTTTTAAAAATATATAAGCTTTATGAACCTTGGGTTAGGTGAACGGTCTTTTGGGCTGAGTGATTGTGTGTGTTGATCAGGTGTTTGAATTGTATTGGCGTGTTCTATGGAGCTAGGAGCTAGCAGAGGAGCTAGGAGCTAGCATAACAAACACGCAGGTGTTTTTATGCAGGATTAATTTGTGGCATATTAAATATAAGCCTGGTTGTGTTGTGGCTAATAGAGTATATATATGTCTTGTGTTTATTTACTGTTGTAGTCATTCCCAGCTGAATATCAGGTCACCCCCGGCTCTCACAGCATCTTCCCTATCTGAATAGCTTCAACTCCCCACTAGTCCTTCACTTGCACTTTACTCATCCACAAATCTTTCATCCTCGCTCAAATTAATGGGGAAATTGTCGCTTTCTCGGTCCGAATCTCTCTCACTTCATGCGGCCATCATTGTAAACAATAGGGAACTTTGCGTATATGTTCAACTGACTACGTCACGCTACTTCCGGTAGGGGCAAGCCTTTTTTTTATCAGATACCAAAAGTTGCAATCTTTATCGTCGTTGTTCTATACTAAATCCTTTCAGCAAAAATATGGCAATATCGCGAAATGATCAAGTATGACACATAGAATAGATCTGCTATCCCCGTTTAAATAAAAAAAATTCATTTCAGTAGGCCTTTAACTTATATTTGCATGTCTCATGACACATTATCTGTATGTTATATTGGCTGCATTTCTGATAGTTGTTTGTGCGCCATGTTGTTCCAGACCACAGCAAACATTAGCCAGCTTGCAAAGATTGTAAGAAATCTACCGGTATTAGAAGAAGACAGCCTGCAGTTTCCTTAAACTTGGACACACACATCTATACCTTTGGTCATTCTGAGCCAGTCATTTCCAGAAGTAATCTCATCATGCGAGAAGCCTCCATTTAACTAATGATATCCAATGTTGCAAAAATGTGTAGAATAAAAATTAAAATACAACATTTCTGTCAACGAAGATTTGCGTCAACCTTTGATAGTAGGCTATTATAGCTAATATAGACACTTACATCATGTGTTGCCTTCATTATAACACTTATATAAGACTTTTAAAGTCATTGTGATAGTAGGCTAATATAGCTAACATAGACACATCATGTGTTGCCTTCATTATAACACTTATATAAGACTTTTAAAGTAATTTTGATAGTAGGCTAATATAGCTAATATAGACACTTACATCATGTGTTGCCTTCATTATAACACTTATATAAGACTTTTAAAGTCATTTTGATAGTAGGCTAATATAGCTAATAGAAACACATCATGTGTTGCCTTCATTATAACACTTATATAAGACTTTTAAAGTCATTTTGATAGTAGGCTAATATAGCTAACAGACACTTACCTCATGTGTTGCCTTCATTATAACACTTGTATAAGACTTTTCAGTTTTTGCAGCTCCAGACAGATTTTTTTTTTGTATTTGTGGTCCAATATGGCTCTTTCAACATTTTGGGTTGCCGACCCCTGGTGTAGGCGATCCTTCCTCCTACCCGCAGTCAGCTGGCATAGGCTCCATCTTAGCCGTCCATCCTAATGTGGACAAACGATATAAAAAAAAAAGAAAAACAACGTAAATGTTCGGTTTCAGTTGCTGAGCATTAAATCTTGGACAATCAGTCACACTTTGCCCAAGGTCAGCTGAACGCACATCAAACACTCAGCTGCTACTCTCGAGAAGGCATTTGAGCCAATTATGTTTTGTTTTTATTTCATTTACTGATGACACCAATTACACGGAACACAAATGAGATACACGTGCACATTGTAATGGGTTCAATTCACCACCGCCATCAAACTGTCTTTACAAAGAAACTTAACAATCCTAAACATTTCCATCGAAGGAGGGAGTGGGGGATAAATTCTGGACTGGACGCATAATGTAACAATCATTCACACTCACATATACTCATATAGACATGACATTGAAGAACAAAGCCATTTATCAACAACACCCAGAATGAACATTCATGATTTACAACAGTATTACAATCTGCACCACCAATTGAATTGGTTCTTGTTTGGCTTATGCCAGGGGTGTCCAAACTTTTTCCACTGAGGGCCGCACACAGAAAAATTTAAGCATGCGGGGGCCATTTTGATATTTTTCATTTTCAAACCTTAACAAAATAAATAGATTTTTTTTTTTTTTAACCTTTAGGGCTCCCGGGGACCATAAAGGGTCTAAGTCATTAAACTGTTAAAAATAGGTCAAATTATTATTATGATTGTTTTATTTAACACTTACAGTAAATCTCTATATCAACTTGAGGTTGATATAAAGTAAAAAAAAAAAAAGGTTGTATGCCTTTTCTGTCATAGACAACTTTGTTTTTTATAGTAAAACTGAAATATGCAGTATTTAGTAATTAGAGCCCTAAAAGATCAATAATGCAGGACACCATTCATTTTAATTCTTTAACATTTTTGAGTAATCACAGTGAAAAGTTAAATAAAATCCTACTAAATATATTTGGGATCCAAAAGGTCCCCCACTCATAAAGTGATACATTTTTATTGTTGTTTTTTACTTTTAACACTTAAATTACGAGATCAACTTCAGATATATCTGTCCATTTTACGTTTGAACTATTATTTTGTTTGTTTTATGCTCTTTTGTCAAATAAAACGATGTTTTTTTATGGCAACCACACAATATATGCAATATTTGTTCCACATAAAACATTTTAAACTGATATTTTTTAAGTAATAATTCATTATAACATAGATTTTTAGTCTTTTTTTTTTTTTTTTTAGCAATGGCAAAAAAAAGAAAAATAAACAAAGACAAAAGAACAAAAACAGCCTGCATGGCAGCTTTGTGTCAACATTGCAACTTTTTCTTGTTAGATTTCACCTAATTCCACTTTTTTTTTAAAAATGTTTTTTAAATTGTTTGCTATATTAGCAATTTTGCAATTTTTGCAGAATGTGTGGCGGGCCGGTTAACAATTAGCTGTGGGCCGCAAATGGCCCCCGGGCCGCACTTTGGACACCCCTGGCTTATGCACATCTCTTCTATAGATTTATCGGAATTGCTTAATGAGTACTATAGTGGTAATAATACTGTAATACTGCTATTTATGACAGTTACATTTACAGATCACCACAAATGCTGAACATACCTAAATAATCAACACACACTAGGGTTGTACGGTATACCGATACTAGTATAGTACCGCGGTACTAATTAAATACCGGTTCTTTTTTTACGGGCATGATGGTGTGTCGTCACGTCATGACATTGCTGGTTTTACGAGCAGAGGAGCATGTTCGGCAGCGCAGAATCACGGAGTACTTACAAGCAGACACAGTGTGTAGACCAGGGGTCACCAACGCGGTGCCCGCGGGCACCAGGTCGCCCATAAGGACCAGATGAGTCGCCCGCTGGCCTGTTCTAAAAATAGCTCAAATAGCAGCACTTACCAGTGAGCTGCCTCTATTTTTAACATTTTATTTATTTACTAGCAAGCTGGTCTCGCTTTGCTCTACATTTTTTAATTCTAAGAGAGACAAAAGTCAAATAAAATTTGAATAACCAAGAAAATATTTTAAAGACTTGGTCTTCACTTGTTTAAATAAATTCATTTATTTTTTTACTTTGCTTCTTATAACTTTCAGAAAGACAATTTTAGAGAAAAAATACAACCTTAAAAATGATTTTAGGATTTTTAAACACATATACCTTTTTACCTTTTAAATTCCTTCCTCTTCTTTCCTGACAATTTAAATCAATGTTCAAGTAAATGTATTTTTTTAATTGTAAAGAATAATAAATACATTTTAATTTAATTCTTCATTTTAGCTTCTGTTTTTTCGACGAAGAATATTTGTGAAATATTTCTTCAAACTTATTATGATTAAAATAAAAATATTCTGGCAAATCTAGGAAATCTGTAGAATCAAATTTAAATCTTATTTCAAAGTCATTTGAATTTCTTTTAAAAATTTTGTTCTGGAAAATCGAGAAGAAATAATGATTTGTCTTTGTTAGAAATATAGCTTGGTCCAATTTGTTATATATTCTAACAAAGTGCAGATTGGATTTTAACCTATTTAAAACATGTCATCAAAACTCTAAAATTAATCTTAATCAGGAAAAATTACTAATGATGTTCCATACATTCTTTTAATTTTTTCAAAAAGATTCGAATTAGCTAGGTTTTCTCTTCTTTTTTTCGGTTGAATTTTGAATTTTAAAGAGTCGAAATTGAAGATAAATTTTGTTTCAAAATTTAATTTTCATTTTTTTGTGTTTTCTCCTCTTTTATAAAAAATGTTAGTGGCTAGCTAGTTAAAATGGGGTATTGTGATTTCACAAGAAGTGATCATTTGAAAATGTTCAATTTAAAAAATGTGTACTTAGAGAAAATATAAAAATAAAGTATTGCATATTGATATTTATCTGTTTCTATATATATTTAATGTGAGAAATCATTAAGATGATCAGTGTTTCCACAAAGATAAAT
>NW_026907976.1:10000-15000 GCF_033978785.1 Entelurus aequoreus
AAAATGCGGCGTCGTGCTTGGGAACGAGCATTTAATCCCCGCAGGTGAAACCTAAAAAACGGGCCAAGTGATGTCATTAGAGGCCCTATTTTCAGACAGTTTGGCGTATTTCGGTGACGCCGAGGAGTCCATCAGGTCTTCCCGGTCGAATGCGAGGCCTTTTGGGGGCCATAGGTCATCAAAAAGAGTGGGGGACCGGAGCCCTCCTGTGGACTCCGGCCCTAAATGCACCCAGGATTAAAGGCATCATTTCCAGGCCTTTTGGGGCCCCATTTTAAACAGTTTGTAGTATTTCGGTGACGCCGAGGCGTCCGTCAGGTGTTCCCGGGCAATGTGAGGCCTTTTGGGGCCATAAATTACTGTTAATTGGGGGCCCTGGATGCCTTTTGGGGCCCTATTTTCAGACAGAAAACAGCAACCCTCTTACACTGCAAGAGGACAGCGGGGAATTGAAGCCCTCCCGTGGACTCTGGCCGCAATTGCACCTATAAAAAAAAAAAAAAATGCATTATTTTCCAGCATTAAAGGCATCATTTCCAGGCCTTTTGGGGCCCCATTTTAAACAGTTTGTAGTATTTCGGTGACGCCGAGGCGTCCGTCAGGTGTTCCCGGGCAATGTGAGGCCTTTTGGGGCCATAAATTACTGTTAATTAGGGGCCCTGGATGCCTTTTGGGGCCCTATTTTCAGACAGAAAACAGCAACCCTCTTACACTGCAAGAGGACAGCGGGGAATTGGAGCCCTCCCGTGGACTCTGGCCGCACTTGCACCTATTAAAAAAAAAAAAAAAAAAAAAAAAAAAGCATTATTTTCCAGCATTAAAGGCATCATTTCCAGGCCTTTTGGGGCCCCATTTTAAACAGTTTGTAGTATTTCGGTGACGCCGAGGCGTCCGTCAGGTCTTCCCGGGCAATGTGAGGCCTTTTGGGGCCATAAATTACTGTTAATTAGGGGCCCTGGATGCCTTTTGGGGCCCTATTTTCAGACAGAAAACAGCAACCCTCTTACACTGCAAGAGGACAGCAGCGGGGAATTGGAGCCCTCCCGTGGACTCCGGCCGCAATTGCACCTATAAAAAAAAAAAAAAAGCATTATTTTCCAGCATTAAAGGCATCATTTCCAGGCCTTTTGGGGGCCCCATTTTAAACAGTTTGTAGTATTTCGGTGACGCCGAGGCGTCCGTCAGGTCTTCCCGGGCAATGTGATGCCTTTTGGAGCCATAAATTACTGTCATTAGGGGCCCTGGATGCCTTTTGGGGCCCTATTTCCAGACAGAAAACAGCAACCCTCTTACACTGCAAGAGGACAGCAGCGGGGAATTGGAGCCCTCCCGTGGACTCCGGCCGCAATTGCACCCCTAAAGAAATGCATTTTTTCCCAAGTGTGCACTATAGAGAGAAACCCTACTTATGAAGGGAAATAAACCCCGGGCTGTTGCACATGTGTCTTAGGACAGCAATAGACGGGCTTTTTAAACAGAACGGCATATTTTGTGCTACCCGGGGTGTCCAGCGCGTGTCCCCGGGGTATGTGAGGCCCTTTGGGGCATGCGGCCAGGAAATGTCCTGAACGATCCAAAATCACACCCTGGTTTGAGTGCCACATGTCCCGCAGCAGGTCACCCGAGTCCAGGTGCCCGACATGTACAAAGCGCCCCCCAGCAAAGTCACACTGTGAGTGGGGAAGAAAAGTTGGGAAAGTGTGCAAAAATCCCCAAAATGTTCTAAAATCACACCCAGGTTTGAGTGCCACATGTCCCACAGCAGGTCACCCGAGTCCAGGGATGCCCGACATGTACAAAGCGCCCCCCAGCAAAGTCACACTGTGAGTGGGGAAGAAAAGTTGGGAAAGTGTGCAAAAATCCCCAAAATGTTCTAAAATCACACCCAGGTTTGAGTGCAGCAAGTCCCGCAGCCGGTCACCCGAGTACAAGGGTGCCCGACATGTACAAAGCGCCCCCCAGCAAAGTCACACTGTGAGTGGGGAAGAAAAGTTGGGAAAGTGTGCAAAAATCCCCAAAATGTTCTAAAAGCACACCCAGGTTTGAGTGCCACAAGTCCCGCAGCCGGTCACCCGAGTCCAGGGATGCCCGACGTGTCCACAAGGCTCCCAGCAAAGTCACACTGTGAGTGGGGGAGGAAATTCAGAAATGTAGGCAAAAGTCCCGAAAATGGTCCAAAATCACACCCAGGTGACACCCAGGTTTGAGTGCCACAAGTCCCGCAGCAGGTGACCCGAGTCCAAGGGTGCCCGGCATGTCCAAAGCGCCCCCAGCAAAGTCACACTGTGAGTGGGGGGGAAAAGTGGGAAAAGTAGGCAAAAGTCCCGAAAAATGGTCCAAAATGACACCCAGGTTCGAGTCCCACAAGTCCCGCAGCCGCCCACCCGAGTCCAGGGATGCACGACATGTCCAAAGAAATAATAAAAATCCACAAAAATCCGGGGGCCGGATTCCGGCGTACCGCTTCGGCCCGCGTGCCCTAGTTTGGAGACCGATTTTAAAAATTTGCCGTTGACGGCTAGTTTTTTTCCTTATCACACCCACATTTGAGTGCCACAAGTCCCGCCGCGTTCCACCCAAGTCCAGGGGTGCCAAGAGGTGCCCAGCGTGGCCAGGACGCATGCAGCAAAGTCACAGGGGAAGTGGGGTAGAAAAGTGGGGAAAGTCTGGAAAAGGTCGTGAAAATGGTCAAAAATCACACCCAGGCTGGCGTGCAGCAAGTCCTGCCGCGTTCCAGCCGAGCACAGGGGTGCCAGGAGGCACCCAGCGTGGCCAGGGCGCACCCAGCAAAGTCACAGGGGAAGTGGGGAAAGTCTGGGGGGAAAGTCGTGAAAATGAGCAAAAATCACACCCAGGCTGGAGTGCAGCAAGTCCCGCCGCGTTCCAGCCGAGCCCAGGGGTGCCAGGAGGCACCCAGCATGGCCAGGGCGCACCCAGCAAAGTCACAGGGGAAGTGGGGAAAGTTGGGGAAAAAGTCATGAAAATGATCAAAAATCACACCCAGGCTGGAGTGCAGCAAGTCCCGCCGCGTTCCAGCCGAGTCCAGGGGTGCCAGGAGGCACCCAGCGTGGCCAGGACGCACCCAGCAAAGTCACAGGGGAAGTGGGGAAAGTCGGGGGAAAAGTCGCGAAAATGATCAAAAATCACACCCAGGCTGGAGTGCAGCAAGTCCCGCCGCGTTCCAGCCGAGCCCAGGGGTGCCTGGAGGCACCCAGCATGGCCAGGACGCACCCAGCAAAGTCACAGGGGAAGTGGGGAAAGTCGGGGAAAAAGTCATGAAAATGATCAAAAATCACACCCAGGCTGGAGTGCAGCAAGTCCCGCCGCGTTCCAGGCGAGCCCGGGGGTGCCAGCAGGCACCCAGCGTGGCCAGGGCGCACCCAGCAAAGTCACAGGGGAAGTGGGGAAAGTCTGGGGAAAAGTCGCGAAAATGATCAAAAATCACACCCAGGCTGGAGTGCAGCAAGTCCCGCCGCGTTCCAGCCGAGCCCAGGGGTGCCTGGAGGCACCCAGCGTGGCCAGGGCGCACCCAGCAAAGTCACAGGGGAAGTGGGGAAAGTCTGGGGAAAAGTCGCGAAAATGATCAAAAATCACACCCAGGCTGGAGTGCAGCAAGTCCTGCCGCGTTCCAGCCGAGCCCAGGGGTGCCTGGAGGCACCCAGCATGGCCAGGACGCACCCAGCAAAGTCACAGGGGAAGTGGGGAAAGGTGGGGAAAGTTGGGGAAAAAGTCATGAAAATGATCAAAAATCACACCCAGGCTGGAGTGCAGCAAGTCCCGCCGCGTTCCAGCCGAGCCCGGGGGTGCCAGCAGGCACCCAGCATGGCCAGGACGCACCCCGCAAAGTCACAGGGTAAGTGGGGAAAGTCGGGGAAAAAGTCATGAAAATGAGCAAAAATCACACCCAGGCTGGAGTGCAGCAAGTCCCGCCGCGTTCCAGCCGAGCCCCGGGGTGCCAGCAGGCACCCAGCATGGCCAGGGCGCACCCTGCAAAGTCACAGGGGAAGTGGGGGATTTTTTCTAAGTACCCAATCGAAAGAGGCTAAAAAGCACCTCTTTTTACCTTCTCTCGATTTTTCCAAGTACAAAATCGAGAGAGGCTAAAAATCCCCTCTTTTTACCTTCTCTCGATCAGACACTTAGAAAAAAAACGGGGGAAAAAAAAAAAAATTCTGGGATTTTTTCTAAGTACAAAATCGAGAGAGGCTAAAAAGCACCTCTTTTTGCCTTCTCTCGATTTTTTCCAAGTACAAAATCGAGAGAGGCTAAAAATCCCCTCTTTTTACCTTCTCTCGATCAGACACTTAGAAAAAAAACGGGGAAAAAAAAAATTTCTGGGATTTTTTCTAAGTACAAAATCGAGAGAGGCTAAAAAGCACCTCTTTTTGCCTTCTCTCGATTTTTCCAAGTACAAAATCGAGAGAGGCTAAAAATCCCCTCTTTTTACCTTCTCTCGATCAGACACTTAGAAAAAAAAACGGGGAAAAAAAAAATTTCTGGGATTTTTTCTAAGTACAAAATCGAGAGAGGCTAAAAATCCCCTCTTTTTGCCTTCTCTCGATCAGACACTTAGAAAAAAAAACGGGGAAAAAAAAATTTCTGGGATTTTTTCTAAGTACAAAATCGAGAGAGGCTAAAAAGCACCTCTTTTTGCCTTCTCTCGATTTTTCCAAGTACAAAATCGAGAGAGGCTAAAAATCACCTCATTTTACCTTCTCTCGATCAGACACTTAGAAAAATTTCCCCACTCGTCCTTCCAATGCATTTCAATGGGATTGGAGTTTTCGGCTGGGATTTTTTCTAAGTACAAAATCGAGAGAGGCTTAAATTTTCACCTACTTTTTGCCTTCTTTCGATTTTGTCGTTTTTTTCCTGGTGGTCCAAAACACCACCATCACGTTAGTAGGTGCACCGTGTCTCGACAGGCCAAAATCACAGGGAACGTGTCCGAGTCAAAGTAAGCTATTTTGGGACTCAATTTCGGTGTTTTCCCCCCTATT